>NC_071391.1:109846741-110151063 GCF_022682495.2 Desmodus rotundus | reverse complement strand
ACAGTTTCAAAATGAATGGAAACTAGTCTGCATGATGATTGGAATCAAAACTAGCCTTGGGATTAGTAAGAGAAACATAAACTGCTTTGTAACTCACTGTATTGTTGAGTTTACTTATTTAGAACATTTTTGTGTTTACTTTTATTAATAGAAGGTATTGAAAAGCCACCAAATGAGAGGATTTCAGAGAGGATAGAGAGGGCAGAGAGGATAGATAGAAAAGAGACATGAAAAAAACTGGATAAGATAAGCAATCGAGAAAGACTAACTGAAAATCAGAACTCAATTCAAACTAAATAGGTACCATGGGAACCCTGCTAAAATGCAAGACAAAATAAATCAAGTGCATACTTCAAGATAGTTATTTATCAATTCCAGACAAGGGCACACCTTTTATTAGAAGTCTACTTCTAGAAAAAGCATTAACTGTTTCTTACCATCAAGTGAAATGCAGAAAAAAAATCATGTTTTTCCTAGATTCATCTCATTTAATTTGAGAAATACCAATGTTCCTTAAAGCCTCTGTCCTTTTTCCTCTTTTACTAAGTTATTCTCACCTTACCTTATACATTCAAAATACTACTTCTTGTCCTTATTCAGCATTTTTCAGTTCTTAGTTTACTCTATTGAGGCTGGGTAGATCTATAGAGCTAGATGGTTGAATTGTGTAGGTAAGCTAAGAATAAAATTGTGAAGGACATTTCTGTCATCTTAAACCAGTAGTTCCATTTCTCAGTTTCTTTTGTGGCCAATATAAGATATGGGTGGGGGGGTTAGAATGATTTGATAATCTTTAATGAATAGGATAAAACAATTAATAAAGAAGAAAAAGTGAAAGATTCAAGAGAAGAAAGCAATATTAGGAACTTGAGGGGCCACATATTTAGACAAAAGAGGTATACATCTTACATAATGATATTAATAGGCATTTTTTCTTCAAGTAATGTCTCAATTCCTATAGTCTATTTATAGATAAATAACCCCAGGGTTTATTTAATAATTATATGTTCATTTTTGTTATGACCAAATAAACATACTGAATCTATTTGGGTAGGACAGGAGAGTCAGCCCATGACCATGCCAAGTCAATGAGGGCTTATGATCACTGGATCATGTGGGCTTCACCAGTCAATGACTGAGCTAATCAGCTGTAAAGATTTTGGACTTTTCAATTTTGAGGTTACTTTAAATATTTCCTGTATCTTGGAAATGTTACAGACCCTACAGAGCCTTCTAAACAGGTAATCATAAGATGAGGAAATCATTTTAATTAAAAGTATATTAAAAACAAAAATTCATGATAAAATAACATCTCGAACACCAGCAAGCTCCATGGCTGACTGGTGCTCAGCCAGCAATCAGTCTTGTCTATAGCTGCAGCTTATCTTATTTTTTAGAACTATCTCTAATTAGACTCTCGAAATGTGACCCCACAAATACACTCTAAATTACATTTGACAAACTAGAGATTCAATTCCAAGCATTCTGCATGTTCTAATACACAGCAGAGAGTCAGAGAACATGTCCGGCATAGCAAGCGCTGACTAGGAACCTGAACAGAATGCATAATGCAAATCCATTCTCAGTGGTTAGCTTTTTGGATTTTCTTTTATAATTAATGAACACTAGAAAATTCTCTTTGCAAAGAAGTTGGGGTTTAACCACAAATTATTATTGAGGCAGTCAGGTACAGGTTTGACGTTATTATTCACAGAGAGAGGTGCTTAAGCATTAAACTGTTTGAGGCACTGTCACCCTAAAATCTTTAGTTTGAATTATTCAAATTTTATTTTATTTTCATTTATTTTTTAAGTTTTTTTAAAAATTTAACCTTAGAGAGAGTGAGAGAAGAGAAAGAAACATCAATTCATTGTTCCTCTTATTTGTACATTCACTGGTTGATTCTTATGTGTGCCCTGACTGGGAATCAAACCCACAACCTTGGTGTATAGGGAAAATGCTCTAACCAACTGAGCTAATCGTCCAGGGTTGAATTATTTATATTTTAAAGGTCCAGATGAATCCAAGTATTTCTTTGGAGTCCACCTTTATATAATATTTTGTATTTTCCTTAATCATTTTAAGTATTAAGCTGCTATTAGAGTACCAGATACAAGAATTTTTCCTCCTAAGAGCATCCTTTGGCTCTTACCACAAACATTTTCTGCCTTAAGACATTGGTATAGTAGAGACTTCTTAGAGATGATGTCTCAAGCAATCAGTGGTGTTTCAAGCCTGAAGCTAACATGATCAAGATACAACATTCAGAAGGTTTCATATTACATCATGTAAATACATAGATTCTTCACTGGCCCTTTTGGAGGAATGGCATTTGATTAGAATAGGAAAAAATGTTACCTGGTTTATGGAATGTTGCGATTCTTTGTACAACTCATAAAGCCAGTGCTTGGTGGAATATTGGCTAGGAAATAAGAATTACCAAAATGTTAAAAAATGTATTTTAAACTACTAATATCTCTCTTTACTTTAACAACTATCTAATATGTACTTGCTGGGTGCCAGATAATATTTCCTTAAATAGAGAAAAAGTGGAGAACAAGAATGGCAAAGTCTTTGTGCTCATGTAACTTATATTTTCAAAGGAAGACAAGTAAAAAATAAGTAAACAAGTAAGTAAATGTTTTCATTTTAGGTGCTTGTAATATTATGAGAAAAAATAAAGCAAGTTAGGAAAATGGAGGAAGTAGCAGTTGTCTATAATATTTTATGAAAGGTAGACAAAGGATAACTTGCAGACGAGATATTTAAAAAGAGATCTGACAATTAACAAGATAATGGCAAAATCTATGTAGCCACCTTTTTACTTCCCCACTTTCTAAGCACCTTATACAAGTCACTTAGTCTTCATCCCACATCTCAGAAGTCCGTGCAAACATTATCCACATTTTTCAGGTAGATTGGGAGCGTCAGAGATAGATAACTTTCTCGTGCCCTGCATCTTGTAGGTATCAAAGCCAGGTCTTTAACCAGGACATCAGAGTTTATAGCCCATACTCTTAACCACTGCACTGCCTCACTGAGCAAAGGCCCCCGATACAGAAAGTAGCAGCTGTGAGATTGTAAAGGCTTCAGGGCCATAACAATTCAGGGGACTCAATGAACAACAAGCATCTGAGTGTGGCTGAGGAATGAGAAGTGGGGAGGAGGAGAGTAGCATTGGATAGAATCAGAGAGGGAAGCAGAAGCAATAAAGGTGGAATGTGGTAAATAGTTTAAGGTTTATTTATGAGCACAATGAGAACTTTTGCAGGCTTTTTAGGTAGGGAAGCAGCATTACTAATTTTAGGACACTTTGGCTGTTTTCTGGTAGATATTGTGCTGGTCAAAGAGTTAGTTTAATTTTTTTCATATGATGGTTCCAGTAGTGCTTAGTTGTCTTTACCTTCACTCAAAACAATTTTGTTTGATTGTATTGTGACAGCTGTCATATCAGCATTCATTAAAAAAAAAACCTTATCAAAATTGCTCAAATTTTGTGCAGCCATTTTAAAACTGAAAATGGAAGAAGATACAAAACACTTTCAGCATATTATGCTTTATTATTTCAAGAAAGGTAAAAACACAACTGAAATGCAAAAAAAAAAAATTGTGCAGTTTATGGAGAAGAATCCACGACTAATCGAACATGCCAAAACTGGTTTGCAAAGTTTCTTGCTTATATCGACATTTCAGCTAAATAATTCTTTGCTGTGGGGCTGTCTTATGCATTGGATGGTGTTTAGCAGCACCCCTGGGCTCTACCCACTAAAAGCTGATAGCGGGAGACAGCCAACATAGTGAAAATATCCAAATCAATAAAGGTATTGGTGAAAATGAAAAATGTGTCTTTTATTTTACTGAAAACTAACTAAATGGACTTTTCAGCCAACCCAGTGGATTTTAGGCCAGCATGTTTGAAAACTGAGAACAATTAGAAAACTACCAATGTGGTCCAATGGTGAAGGTAGTGTTTGGTCTAGGGCAGCAAGGTTAGAAGCTGTGAGATGGGATAGCATTGGGATATATTTGAAGGCTGAGCTGTCATGATTACATAGATTATATGACGGAGCAGAACAGGCAAACATGCATCAGAGTGTAGAGTGTTTAAACTTTAAGACCATGGGCTAAATTGATTCAAAATACACCCAAAAGAAACATATTTACACGTCCAGCCAAGATGGAGGCATAGGTAGATACACTTTGCCTCCTTGAACAACCAAAAGAAGGACAACAAATTTAAAAACAAAAAATAACCAGAACTGCCGGAAAATCAAACTGTGTAGAAATCCAACAACCAAGGAGTTAAAGAAGAAACATTCATCCAGACTGGTAGAAGGGTGGAGATGGGCTCATGGCAGTGGTAGAGGAGAGGACTCACGGCAGTGGGGGTGGTGGCTGGGGGACTGGGACAAGCAAGGCAGTGGCTGGCAGACCTAGTAAGGTGTTGGCTGGTGGAGTGGGTGGTCCCACATTTACGTGCAGATAAATCATGAGGAACACTGGGGAGCCAGGCAGACTGCACATCCAGGGTTCTAGTGCAGGCACACAAAGCCTCAAAAAAACTGAAAGGGATAGAGACTGAAAAACCTGTGGCAACTGAGACAGCAAGAGTAACTTCCAGCCTCAAGGGAGAGTTCATCGGAGAGACCCACAGGGTCCTAGAACATAACAAACCCACCCACCCAGGAATCAGCAACAGAAGGGCCTGATTTGATTGTGGGTAGCTGAAGAAGTGACTGAAAACCAGCAGAGAGCTGAGTAAGTGGCATTGTTCCCTCTCAGATCCCTCCCCCACGTACAACACCATAACACAGCAATGTGGGTATCCCCCCTTTCAAATACCTAATGCTCTGCCCCTTACTACATAACAGGCATGAGGAGACAAAAAAATATGGCCCAAATGAAAGAATACATCAAAGCTCCAGGAAAAATATCACTAAGCAATGAAGAGATAGCCAACCTATCAGATTCAGGGTTCAAAACACTGGTAATCAGGATATTCACAGAAATAGTTGAGTATGGTCACAAAATAGAGGAAAAAGCGAAGGCCATGCAAAATGAAATAAAGGAAAATGTACAGGGAACCAACAATGACGGAAGGAACTTAGGACTCAAATCAACAGTTTGGAGCAGAAGTAAGAAATAAACATTCAGTCAGAACAGAATGAAGAAACAAGAATTCCAAAAAATGAGGAGAGGCTTAGGAACCTTTGAGACAACTTTTAACATTGCAACATCCGAATCATAGGTGTGCCAGAAAGAGGAGAGGAAGAGCAAGAAAGTGAAAACTTATTTGAGAAAATAATGGAGAACTTCCTTAATCTGGCAAAGGAAACAGACTTCCAGGAAGTCCAGGAAGCTCAGAGAGTCCCAAAAAAGTTGGACCAAAGGAGGCACACACCAAGACACATCATAATTACATTACCCAAGATTAAAGATAAGGACAGAATCTTCAAAGCAGCAAGAGAAAAGGAGAGTTACCTACAAAGGAGTTCCCATAAGACTTTCAACTGATTTCTCAGAAGAAACCTGGTAGTCAAGAAGGGGCTGGAAAGAAGTATTCCAAGTCATAAAAGGCAAGGACCTACATCCAAGATCATTCTATCCAGCAAAGCTTTAATCTTATCTGTGCTTCCCAGATAAGGTTAAATTAAAGGAGTTCATCACCACCAAGCCCTTATTATATGAAATGTTAAAGGCATTAATCTAAGAAAAAGATCAAAAATACAAACAGTAAAATGACAACAAACTCACAACTATCAATAATCAAACCTAAAAAAAACAATAACAAGAACAAACTAAGCAAACAACTAGGACAGGAACAGATTCACAGAAATGGAGATTACATGGAGGGTTATCAGTGGGGAGGGAAAGGGGAGAGAATGGGTACAGGAAATAAAAAGCATAAATGGTAGGTACAAAACAGACAGGGGAGGTTAATAATAGTATGGGAAATGGAAAAGCCAAAGACCTTATATGTATGATACAAGGACATGAACTAATGTGGAGGAAGGATGGCAGGAAGGGAGTACAGAGTGGAGGGGAATAAAAGGGAGAGAAAAAATGGGACAACTAATAACATAAGCAATAAAATATATTATGAAGACATACTTAGAAACATTACAACATAAATGTTAATACATCATATTTCAACAACTCTAATATATGTATTTTTCACAGTTTAATAAATCTAAGATTGCTATTCTTCTCACCTTGATAATAATTTAAGTTTAATAAAGTATTATTCATTGAACTTGATTTTCTCAAGGGAGAAATTATTAGTATTTGGTGCTTTGTTAAGTTTTACTTTTCACAGAAATCTCCACATTAATAGCTCTTTTTCCCAGGAGTCTCTATCAGAATATTGGCAATTTGTTAAGTCTTAACCAAAGACTTAAGTCTTTGTGAAGTCTTAAATTCTTCTTTAAATTATGCATGTATGTATATCTTGCTTTCAATACTAGAACAAAAATTATTTTAATCAGGAGATTCTCTTCTGTGAATTTTTGGTTTTCCAAAGAGTACTCAGCCCAGAGTTAGAAATGGAATAACAAGCTCAATAGATCACTCTTGAATTGACTTAACAAGTGTCAGTGGGTGCCACACCATCCGAAATTTCTTTTTATAATGCAAAATCCAGCTAAATGTCTGTTTCTTCAACCTCACTTTTTTGTTGGCTAATTGGCTCTGCGAGTAAACAGAAATATTACCTGTATCCTCAAAATTCCGACCGAACAGCCAGAGACAAAGGGAAATATTCTTTAAAGAAATGATGGATGAAGACAGAAAGGTTGGGGGTGAAAGGGGCACAGAGAAGAAACCCTTTCATGAGAAGCACTGAGTTTTAATGGACACTGGCAGAAGCATAGCCTAAATAGGGTTTATTGTGTTTCCTTCTCCAGACAAGCTCTTCTCTCTTTTTTTCCATTTAATGTTAGTTTTATTGCATAACAAGATTAAACAGATAGAAAAATAAATACCAAAATATGTTAGGAAATTCAAAACACCCACATAGTATAAACAGTATAAATGAGTTACAAAATACATTTTGAAATCTGTGCACATAGAACAAACTTAGCAAGATGTTATATTGACAGTGTTCCTCTGAATAAATAAAATAAGCATGTCAATTTATACACACACACACATGTTTCTGACTCTAATATCAATATAATAAAATCAGCACTAGGAAAGGAGACTTTTTAAAAGTTGAGTACATATTTTTCCCATAATAGCATGGTAGTCAATTAATGTGATTTGATGAAGGAAATTGTTATAGAAAGAAATTAAAAAATCAAGAAAGAGCAGAATGTGGTCACAGTGAAATACTAGTAAAAATTTATAGGCATGAAAGAACAGCAGGGTTCATTAGGCTGCATACTTAATAAGCTGATTAAAAAATTTAGTCTATCTGACTTTGATCTATAGAGTGTCCTGGTGCTGGGCATTCTGGAAATTTCAAGAACGTCAAGGTAGACAGGCCTGGTGCATTCTGGGCCTGGGTAATAACAGACATCTGAAACCAAAGTCTCTCCTTAAGACAACTGTGTGCAAAGTTACCTTTACCCCTTTACTGTGCATAAAATTCACATGAATTATCTTAAAATAATAGGTACCCCTTTTATACATAAAAAGAAGGAAATAAAAATACAATGAGATTTTTCCCACACACAGTTATTCACACTTGTTAAATGAATACATCTTTGCTTTGAAGGCCACTGTGAAATTTCAAATGTCAAACATAATGTATTCAGCACTATTTAGGGTGTTATAAAACACAGCACATTGAATACCTAAACATGTAATCTGGAATATCACAATATGCAATAATCAGAGTAAAACATCACAATGCCTGACATAATGCAAAGCAAAAAGAATAAATGGAATGAATGGTGAGTCATACTTCTTTTCTTGTTCAGAATTTATCTTTCAAAAGTCTCAACAAAGACACAGACTGGTCTAAGTCATACAGTGCCTAGAATTTTTATTTAGTAATTGTGCATGCCATCATTTCTTCCAGAGACTATTGCATGGAGCAAAATACAAAATAAATGTGGAGGCTCCTCTGTAGAGAGCTCTGTACATTTTGGAAAGCTGAATTAAAAGAATTTTGTGACAGCTGCTTGGTCTTCATCCCCTACAAAATCCAACTCAGTCTGCAGTATATGAATTTCATTCATGAGGCTATCTGAGGAATTTGGACGGAAAAAAAAAAAACAACAACCCCAGGTCCAAAAAGAAACCAAAAGACTCAGGAAAGAAATGAACCAACTTCCAGAAAGACTTGCAAACCAGTGAACAGGAGAACTTGTCAGACAGTTGTATAGGTATTAAAGCACATATTCTCTGAAGGTCAGGGCATGATAAGGTTCAGAGAAATAAGGTGAGTAGAGAATTCATGAAGAAGCACCTTCGAATTACCCCATCCGTGAAGTCCACTGAAATTGGTTAAAAAAAGTAATGAAAATAAAACAAGTAAATTATTTGTAAGATATTAACAATTGTCACAGTTGCACACCATATGCTATTACCTGGCTGATATGATAAAATGTAATACAGGACTTAAAAGCATCTTTAACCCCCATGGAGGCAGGCCCAAGCTGTTGAGCTCCATGTTGTGAACTGCTGGGCACACAGCGGGCCCTCCATGCCTATTTGTTAAATGAAGGACAGCATGAGTTGACTTGGATCTTCAATATTTCCAGACCATGCAGCATTCTAGAATTGAGATAGTTTTGAAGGTATATTACACCTCATATACCTTAATTTGGGGTATGAGATGCAGGAGTGGAACGATGCCTGAAAACAAAATGTTGCACAGTGGGGTCTATTTCCACTAAATCAAAGTGCAGAAGAAAATCGTCTGAAGACGAGAACAGGACATTTCACTCCACCTACCACCAAGTCAGTTAAGGGAGCGTGAAGAGAAGGCAGGGATGAAGGAGACCTGAGAGAAAGCATCAGCTGCACCCAGTTTTAAGGTTGCTGCTCAAAGCTGACTGAGTAGGATAAATGTACCCTCACACTCCAAACAAAATGTCCTTTTGTCCCATGTCATTTCATTATAACATGGGTGGAAAAAAAATTAAAAACAATTTCCTATATGAGCTACTGTCTCATGCAGGAAATTGTGTGAAGTTGACATGGTCTCCCCATGTCTGTGTGGGTTTTCTCAGGGGATTCTGGTTTCCTCCCATATCCTGATGGTGAACTAGTATGTCTCCTTTGTCCCAGATTGAGTGTGGTGTGTGTGAAAGTGCCTTGCAAAGGAGGATGTCCTGTCCAGCGTGGGTCCTGCCTGGTGGCTTGAGCAATGGGAGAGTTTCTGACCACCCTGCCACCCTGAATTGGAGTCAGCAGTTTGGAAAATATTAATCTTATTGTTTTCTATGAATATTTCTTTATATAATATAATCACATTTATTTCAGTATTTAATATTAGAAGTGTTTTGGGTCTTTATTTAGAAGTTTGATGATGTTTTTGTGACCAGAAATAAGAAGTAGGCACTTAACTCTTACTTATAGCAATGAAACTGTGGTGAAATTGGTTTTGTTATATGAGGGGAAGACAAAAAAAAACAGAATTTATTTATGAAAAAGTGTGTATTTATTCTTACATGTTTAAACTTCAGTCACCTTCAAAGTACCCTCCTTTTGATGCAATACACCTATTGAGAATTTTTTTCACTGCTCAAAACAGTTTTTGAACTTGTCGATTTTGATGCCTTTTGGTGCTTCTGCCATTTTTTGTTTCACCTCTTCCACATCTGCAAAATGTTTCCTTTTGAGGACATTTTTCATCTGGGGAAACAAAACCTAATTAGTTCAGGGCAATATCAGGTGAATTGGGAGGGTGGGACTTGGAGGTCATGACATTTTTGGTGTGGGCAGGTGAGCTGGTAAATGACCTATCATGAAATGGGCAAATGCATTGAGTCTTCCAAAAAAATTCACTGAAGCCAAATGCAGCCTCTCACAACAATGCCAGCTGGTACACTGATGCAGATGGCTTCCTAGAACACTCACCTAGCAGGGGGAGCCTGTCCTATAAGATAATTTCCATTTTGAGGGGTTCCACCCTCACTCGTATTTCCTTCTGCTTAAAGCTGCAATTTCCAAGAGCCTATTAATGACGTTAAGTGAAGACTTACTGTAGTTCATGAAAAGGATCCCTACAATCAGGGCAGTAGTTCCAGCTGGATCCTAAAAAATTAGTGGTGTTTAAAGGCATGGAGATGACCAAGGTGCCTTCCACATTTCAAATTATTGTCAAAATACTAGGATCAGGAAATCAAATAATTATTTGAGAAACTAAGTCCATGTGAACAGAGCAGGATTTATAGAGGAGATTAAAGGGAGAAGCCTGAAAAATGGATTAGAGCAATATTTTTGAGACTTCAATACAAGAGTACATGGCCATTATCCTTTAACAATGGGAATTGAGGAAATGCTTTGAAAATAGCTGGTGAGGAGATAAAATAATATTTTTTTAAATGACACTTTATTTCTCATAGTAAAAATAGAAGTTATAAGGTAGAAAAATATCTCAAAGTTTCCTTTTCACAAAAGCAGCAAGCATATGTTTTAGCCACCTTGGAATGAATTCCTCTTCCTCTCTTGACTCCTCTTTACCTAACATCATAATTTTCTCTGGTAATTCCAAAATAAAGTATCCTTACATCCTAGATAAACTTGCTGAATGATTGAAATATATGCCTAAAACCTTGCAGCTACTAAGGACACAGCCTTAAAATCTGGTTTCCCAAGTCCCAGTCCATGACAACTCACATGTTGTTCTAATTATCTTTACACAATTGAATAGTAAATGCCTATGACCAATTTAATACATTTATATTAAAAGGACATTTATGCACTCATGGCCCTATCATAAGAAATAGAAGGTTTATTGCTATCGGGCCTCCCTGCATGCCTTATCTAGATCAGTCTAATTCATTCCTGCCTCCTAGGAATTATAACCTAGGCATTTAAAAATATTTTAATAAATAAAGTATTTAAAGCAATTCATTATTTTTCTTTTATAAATTGATCACTTATACTTTACAGAAGTATACAAAAAAGCATAGTATATTATCTCTGTTACATATTGCTACATACAGTTTACTGATTTTACTTCCATGTTTGTAAATTTATTTATTTTTTGTTCTATGATTTTAATGTCAATGTTTTACTAGCCACATAACATACCTTGAGTAGCATTTCTTTTATTTCATTTTCATTTCTATTCTATGGAATATCTTGTTTAAAATTGAAATTACATGTGAATATTTAGTCATACCTCACATATGAAGCAACTGGATTTCGATAGTAAGCTCAGAGTTCTTTTTTTAAATGCTAATATTGTTATGCCTAAATTAATCTAGCCAACCATTATTAATGTCATTCTTTTAAAATAGGATAACCTGGACTGTTTTTATTCTTTATTTGATTTCTACTTCAGTGGATTCTATAAATGTTATTTTCTTCTCTTTTTTTTCAGTGAAATAATTCATATAAAAAATTCTCCCTTTTTAACCTTTAAAATTCATGGACACAAATAACACAGGTGGGTGGAGGTGGAAGGAAAATTAAGGGGGATGAATGATAATGGAAAAAATGCAATGAAAATAAACTATTAAAATAATAATAAATAATAAAATTAGGTTCCTAGTTTAATCACTTGAGATTTTCATCATTTTGAATATTAAAAATTGAGGCTATAAATTTCATTTTATTGTTTCCTTAGTGTTATTTCCAAGTTTTACATGTACTATTTTCTTATCTTGATTTAAATATTTTATATCATTTTGATTTTTATATGATTAATGAGTTAAGAATTATGCTTCTTTAATTTGTGATCATGATTACTGTAAATACTAAGTAAATTGCATTGTGGTTGAAACTCTGACCTGTAGAATTCTGAAATTTGTGAGACTTCATGGGTGGTCTCGCCTACCATAGATTTTAACAAATTTTATGTATTTTGCAATTACTTGTAGCAATTTCCATAACCATACACTAGATCAAGTTAGTCCAGAGAATTAGTTGACTCTTCTGAATTTCTTTTTGTCTTTTTGCCTAGTGAATCTACTAATTAGAAAATGAAGTTAAAGATATATCAATTGCTCCTTCAAGTTCTGTTGGTTTGTGTTCAAGATATTATGAGATGATGTATTCTTGGGTGTGTGTGAATTTAGGTTTGTTTATTGTGTTTTAATCCTGGTAAATTAAAGTTTTAAACATTTTGAAGTAATCCTTTCTATATCTATTAAGTCTTATTTGTCATTAATAACTATTAATATAACTTTACCAACTTCATTTAGGTTAGTATTGTGTTTGCCTGATATAACTTTTATGATTTCCTTCTCTAGTGTCTTTCCTTATCTCTTAGATGAATTTCAGTTTACAGCATAATATCATTTAATCTTTAGAATGTAGTTTGCTATTGTATTTTAAATTAAGATTTTAGTCTATTTATATTGCTACTCAATAAATTTAGTCACAAAATAGTAGTTAAGAGAATAATTGCTGGAGGCAGAATGCTGGATTTGAATTCTGGATCTGAGACTTCGTAGAAATGCACAGCCCTGGCCAAGTCATTAAAACTCCCTGTGCCTGCAGGAACTACTGTAAAGGACACGTGGACAAAAACAAGGGGAGGATAGGAGCAGGGAGGGAGGTGGGTTTGGCTGGGGTGGGGTAGAGGGGTGGGGAGAAAATGCAGGCAACTGTAATTGAACAACAATAAAATAATTAAAAAAAAAAACAAAAAAATACCTCTCTGTACCTCATTATTTAATTTGTACTTAAAGCAGCACTTCTTTCATGGGGCTCCTGTGGAAATCAAATGAGGTAATTTTTGTAAATTCTTTCTGACACTGGCTGGTATATAACAGATACTATATAATTGTCTGCTATTGCCATATTTGAATTAAATATCCCATATTTTTCTTTTTGAAGTTTTTGCACTATTTTATTTTTAATGTTTTATTTGCTCCACTGTTTTCTCCCTTATTTTTATTGATCCATTAAGAAAAATATTTTAATCACATTCTATTTGCTTTAGTAGCTTTCTATCTCTTATTATTTATTTATTTATTTACTGAATTTGTTGGGGTGACATTGGTTAATAAAATTATATAGGCTTCAGGTATACAATTGCAATACATCATCTGTGTTTAGCACTCCAAATCCAATCTCCTTCCATCACCATTTATAACCCTTTACCCTCTTCTATCTCCCGCCCACTCCTCCTTCCCTTTGGCAATCACCATACTGTGGCTTGGGTCCATGAGCCTTTGTTTTGTTTCTTTGCTTAATCCCTTCACCCTTCTCACCCAGTTCCCAACTCTCTCCCCTCTGACAGCTGTCAGATTGTTCTTTGTATCCATGAGTCTGTCTCCACTTTGTTAGTTTATTTTGTTCACTAGATTCCACATGTAAGTAAATTCATGATGCTTGTTTCTCTGGACTGGCTTATTTCACCTAGCATGATATTTTCCAGATCATTCCATGCTGTTGCAAAGGGTAAGATTTTCTTTTTTTTATAGCTGAATAGTATTCTATTATATAAATTTACCACAGCTTTTTTTATCCACTCATCCATAATGAGATATCACCTCACACCTGTCAGGAGCATAAAGGAGGCAGGAGCATAAAATGGAGTAAAAATAGTCTCTTCAATAAACAGTGCTGGGAGATTTGGACTGGTACATGTAAAAAATGAAACTAGACCACCAACTCACACTGTATACCAGAATAAATGCAAGATGGATAAAAGACATAAATATAAGTCGTGACACCATACAAGTCCTGGAGGAAAACATAGGCAGAAAAATGTCTGATATCCCATGTAGCAATATTTTCACTGATATATCTCCTAGGGCAAGGGACATAAAGGAAAGAATAAACAAATGGGATCTCATCAAATTAAAAAGTTTTTGCATGGCTAAAGAAAACATGAGCAAAATGAAAAGGGAAGCAAGTATATGGGAAAACATATTTGCTAATGATACCTTGGACAAAGGTTTGATTTCCAAAATATGTAAAGAACTCATAAGCTTCAACACCACCAGGAAGACAAACAATCTAATTAAAAAATGGGCAAAGGACCTGAACAGACACTTCACCAAGAAGGACATACAGAGGGCCCATAGGCACATGAAAGGATGCTCAGCATCACTAGCCACCAGAGCGATGCAAATTAAAACCACAATGAGATGCCATTTCACACTGGTCAGAATGGCAATCATTAACAAATGAAAAAACAAGTGCTGGTGAGGATGTGGAGAAAATGGAACCCTAGTGTACTATTGGTCGGAATGCAGACTGGTGAAGCCACTGTGGAAAACAGTACGTAATTTCCTCAAAAACTAAAAATGGAACTGCCTTTTGACCTGGCAATTCCACTGCTGGGATTACACCCTAAGAATCCTGAAATACCAATTCAGAAGAACCGGTGGACTCCAGTGTTCATAGCAATGCTATTTACAATAACCAAGTGCTGGAAACAGCCTAAGTGCCTATCAGTAAATGAGTGGATTAAAAAAACCCCAAAAAACTGTGGTACATTTACACAATGCAATACTATGTAGCAGAAAGAAAGAAGGGACTCCAATCCTTCTCAACAGCATGGATGGAACTGGAGACCATTATGCTAAGTGAAATAAGCCAGGCAGTGAAAGACAAATACCACATGATCTCACCTGTAAGAGGAACCTAATCAACAAAACAAACAAGCAAGCAAAATAGAACCAGAGACGTGGAAATAAGGAACAAACTGACAGTGACCAGAGAGGATGGGGGAGGGGCATAATGAGGAAAAGAAGGGGAAGGAAGGGTCATCAAGGAACATGCATAAAGTACCCACGGACATGAACAACAGGGTGGGGATTGACTGTGGAAGCAGGGGTGGGAGGGGATGAGGGCAGGCAGGATGGGGGAAGGCAACAGGGGATAAATTTAAACAACTGTAACCGAACAATTAAATAAATAAATAAATAAATCTTATGTTAAAATATTAAATATTTCCACAATTAAATAACAAATTAATTACCCATTAAACTCCAACAGAACCCGCAGTTAAATATCTTCTCTGGCAATTTCTAAAAAAAAAAAAAAAAAAAAAAAAAAAAAAACTAAGAATATATGTGCAATCCTTCCTGTTTTGCTAAAATTTAATATCAGTATTTCTTTGACTGAATATTAGTATAAATGTTTAAAATATAAACAAGAGAATTGGAAAAAAACATACTTTAGTATAGAAAGATAGCATGATTAAGGCAAAAAGTGATTAGTAATGAATTTTTAAAGGAACTTTAAACTATTAGAGATTACCTTTTGTGTTTGAAAAAGTTTAATTATAATGCATTAAAATGGGAAGATAAAAGGCTAATTCTCAGGAGCATTTCAATGTTGCCAGTTGGAAGGGGTAGCATTTTCAGTGATTTATATCGTGGGCTTCCTTAATTTTAAGATCGAAGAGGTTTTTTTCTCTCTTTCATTTTAACATCCCATTAATCCTTTGTGTTCCATGACTCACCCCTTCATCAACCTGTGTGGCCTCCATGCTAACTGCCTTTAGGGTGCCTCTAAGGATAGGTCATTTCACTCTCGGGTTTCCCTACATCCAGACCCTCTGAGTGAAAGTATATTTATCTTTTATGTGCAAAACCAAATGCCAAATCTATCCTGACTCAGAACTAATGCTGGGATATTTCGCATCTCAAAATGGAGAAAATGAGATTCAGCAACAGCATCTAAGTAGATAATTTAAACAAATTCCAAAGATGGAAATAGTACCAGAATGAACTTTGTAATTCTGAATCACAGTTTCTCAGAGTCTGTGGGGCACTTGGATATTATTTGATCCAATCATCTCACTTTACAAGCATGGAACCTGGGACTCCAAGAAATATCAAGTGCCATGTCTGTTAAAATAGGGGCTTAGGTGTGGTACAAAGAAATGCCATTCTATGCTGTTCTTCATTTGGCAATACTTCCATTTGACACATTTAAATATATGATTACTGTTGTTCGGCTTTTGGCAGGAGGAGGGTTTATTATGTACAGCTTCACTTCCCCACTAGATTGTAAACTATGAGGAAAGAGCTACGTCCTTTTAAAATCTGTCCAGCAGCCCCAAATCCCTTCTCAAACTGAAGTCTAATCCCTGGCCTGTCACTTATTAGGAATTCAATAAATTGTTGAATAATTTATCTTTGTTGGAGCAACTTTAGAAACCTTGCTTTTTGTAAAGTGAAAAGCAATGGAAATGGGCAGTAATTTTATAAATGCTGGTCACAGAGATGAGAGATTTGCACCACAGTTTCATAAAATGATGAAAAAAAGCACCCATAATGGTATTTTGGATGTGAAGATACCTAACAACTCACCTTAAAAGTCATATATACTGAAAAGTAGGGAAAGAGCATTTTAGACTCATTCTATGAGTTCTAAGCAAAATTTTAGCTGATACCTGAGGCTTTAGTTAAGTTGATTTCTGGCAAGATGATATTAAATTAAACTACCATTTGATAAGATGTTTTATTTTGTATTTTTAAAAAACAACCCTGGTGTTTTGTTCAGTTTCTCATGAACCAGCTCTAGTAGAACAATGGAATATTAAAAAACAAAACACCAAAAACACATACAAGCAACTAGATCTGCTTAGTTGAAAAGAATGAGTCATTGATCACCTTTCTTGAAGAAAGCCTGACAGGGGATAACTCTGGAAGCTGCTGGAGAAAGTAATTACATAAGTCAGGCTGAGTTTGCCTAGAACGTGGGAACAAATGAGCTTCAAAATTCTGGTGACTCAAAAACAAAGGCTACTGTTTTCATGCTTGCATTCAGCCACCTTCCCAGGGAGGCTGCTGTGCATGGGATGGTACAGGAGCTCACCCCCACATCAGCACACACATCCTTAATCCCAGCAGCCCTCTTACTAAATGCTTAACCTTGGAAGTAACACACACAATTTCTACTCATACTTCACTGGTTGAAGCAAGTCATGTAACCACACTCAGTTTGAAGCTGGGGGCAAGTATCTTTTATCCTGTTCTCTGAAGAAGAAGAAAAAATACTAATGAACAATGTATTATCTGTGGCAGAGATGCATATATATCATTGATTTTACATTTGTTCAAACTTAAGGCACATGTTACAATCCTAAAAGGTAACCAAGGTCCTCACATAAATAAAAACAGCTTTATCTCCCACAGTGATGTGAAATTTACTTTAAAATAAAGAAGCCTCTTGGTATCTCAGTTCAAACATGGCTATGATTTCATACTACTCCCAATGAAGTTAAAAGTTACTCCTTGTATATCAGAGAAAAAGACTTAGGCCTCCTTTGGTTTGGACACTCTGAACAACATAGAAAATGGTGAAGGCAGTTTCTTGGGCAATTATTAAAAAATTAAGTTTTTCAGTTTTTCTAACTGAAAATGAATTTGATGTCTACCAGTTTATTAGAAATGAATCAACTGGTAGACATCAAATAAAGAATTAGTGGTTTTAAAATGTGCCTGTGTGTATGTAATACAACCCCTAGATCAAAAAGTAAAAAGAAAAGAAAAGAAAAGAAAAGATGGAGGGAGAGGGAGGAAGAGCATTTATTACACTTTTAGAAACTATGTATTTTTTTAAATGATGCTTGTATAAGCAGCAATGCAATAAATATTTACTATATATATATATATTTTAATTTTGCCATGGTTATTCTCTACCATTTTGTCAGCTGTGGCCTTTATATGGCACTAAATATTTTATGTGGCTAGAATACCAATGTTTTATATATAATAATACTAGGGTATTCAAGGCTTTTCTTATTCAGGGTGCGGTTTCAGTTCATAGCGGACCTTTATATCATTAACATGTGAAATACTAACAATATAGTGTGTGAAATTTAAGGCTCTGATGGATTAAATAACTTGACAAAAGCACATAGAAAGTAGGTAGTAGAATTAAGATTCAAAACTGGGTCTCTTGAATATAAATCTTAGAAATATATGTGTAAGTAATATCCATTTTAGCTTATTTATGATTTTCTTTGTTACCTCTCTAAGACCAAAAAGTGATACTTTCTTTGAGATAAAATGATATATTTAAGAATCTCTAGAAGATATTTTACTTGTCCAATTGGGTGATTATTTTTTTTGAGCTGCATAATCTTAGATCCTCTTGCCTATGTATTAAAAGTAATTTTATTTCATTTTGTACTATGTATAAATGTCTCCAAAGGAAATGCAGAAGAAATATATATGATGAATTTCTTCAAATTCCTTACTTGTAACCATCAGGGATTTTTGAATTTGCTGAACAAAACATTCTAAATTAAAAGCATTCTCTATCCAGTTGAATGATTTTGCTAAAGAATCATAACATAATAATTTCTTCCAAATAGTATACTATACTTCAGTTAACTAAAAATGAAACATTGAATTGACTTTCTATAATACAATCATTGTATATTGGAGGATATATGGAAGTAATTAGACCTCAGTTACATGTTTAATGTATCATGTGAAAATAAAATGTCATGACTATTTTTGAATGATGAAAGCAATTTGACAAGGGGAAGGAATGTTGCTTCATAAGGTTATTTTGTATGTTCTTCTCTTAGAAAAATTCTTCACAGGCAGCACATATTTATACATTTGAAATTGCATCTTATTTCTCACCTCAGGTGCCTCTCCATAGGTGCCAAACACAATACATCGGTAGCTGAACAGCTCGCTGCCCTGAAGTGTTCTGGCACCTGCCTGACTGAGCTACACAATAGTAAAGGCTGCTCCGATTACAGGCCCTCGTTGATCGCTTGTTCTGGCAGATGTTGTAAGTTTGGTTTCTTTTCAACTCCTACTTATTTCCATCAAAGGACAACTGTCAGATACTTCAGTGAAAACTTTTGAGTTGGACAATTAACCATCTTTACTGTCTGTACAAAAAAAAATCCTTATTATTTTTGAGTATAAATCTCTATCATTCATTTGAAGTGAATAATTGAGAACCCCCAATATGTTACAGTGTGTCATTTCTGAAAGAAACCACTTCACTACACTAATGTGAATGCATTCACTTTCTGACCCATTTCTTATGCCTGGTTGACTGAGAAAAGAACACAAAATCTCCTAGGATTTTGTGCCATATTTCTTCTGTGTATGACAGTCATTTCTGTTAATCACCATATACTTCCAGGCACGATAGCATTTCACTTCTCTGCTCCATATGAAGGTAAGATGACCATATGACTCACTTTGGCTAAAATAAGTGGTGTATCTTACTCGTGAATGGAAGATTTAAAAACTGGTATGCAATTCTATATATTCTTTCCTACTGTTTTAATAATCTTGGAAATATACATCAAACTAGAGCTTCTGTTATCCTAGGTTCTAGAGTAACTATTATGAGCAAAATCCTCAGTTGGGTGTGAATGTGTGTAAGAAATACATTTTTGTTGTATTCGACAGCTAAGAGATTTCCCCCTTATCTCAGCTTAGCCACTGTCTTGACAGATACATTGTGTTCTCCTAGAGATTGCTCAATAACAAATGAGATACATAGTCATAAAGATACACTGGAACTCTGCTGAAATGTAGCCCTGTGTGTGCCTCAGATTTTGTTTATGAAGAATTAAATTCTGAGAAATTGGTTGTTGCCACTAGCAACTTGCTTCCTTATTAACCACACAAATGATGTTAAGACCCTGGAGAATCTTACTCAACAGAGAACCAGACAGACTATTAAATGTGTGAGCTAATCCTGTCCTCTCCAAGGCCTCCTGTACCTTTGGTCACTCTTTCTCATGACCTGTGTGTGCCACCTACTCGGGCAGCACTGACATTTTCCTGGTGGTGCCCAGTGAATGCTGACCCCGCTCTTTGAAGTCTCAACTCATCACGACTTTGTCTAAGTATTACTTATCTCAAGCAGCATTCCTCTCTTTGGGGGAGTAACTTTCTCTTGATCTCTTATTTACACATTTCTTTATCCCAGAAAAGATCTGGAGCCACATTGGCTAGATCCACATATTAGCTCCACTATTTGCTAACTTTAAGGCACTGGACAATTTAATTAAGTAGGTATGTTTTTCATCTTTAGGTGAATGTAACGAAACATTCTTACATTCTGTTTAAGTACTGTTTCCTTATAACTCATAGGGCTATACTGAAGATTTGATAAGATAATCAGCATTAACAGCTTTACGTGTTAAGGGTTGTAATTACCACCCATGCCAACACTGGCAATTCACGGTCCTCCCGTCTCATTGTGGGAGCACCATATCATATAATTCACACTACCACAAATATGCATTATCTTGTCTTTTTTCATAAAATGTTGAGTAAGAGGTCCTTAATTACAGCAAATAGAGCTTTTTCAACTGTGACTTACGATGCTTGTAACTCAGGCCCTTTTCTGTAGTTTACTGACTAGTAACAGGACAGGCTTTGACCTCTGGTAAGATGGTACATCTTAGGGTTGACCTCTAGCAAGATTACATGTATTATGCTGCTTTCATTCAGAAAATTCAGACCTAACTGTGTAATCTTGCCTTGTTTGACTAATCTCTAAAGAAGAACATGAAAATCAGTGAATTATTGTTAAGGTCTCTGCCTATGGCAAAATAATATCTCCACATCTTTGGTTATGTAACCACCACTGTGCATTTCAGTGGATTAAACACAGCTCATACCACTGCAGCGATATTTAAGACATACCATGGTATACTAAGTGGGTAGGCTATTTTGGGGGGGTATTTTTGTAATTTCTAATTTATGAATTTTTAAAATTGTGCATGTAATCATTTCTTATTATAGGTGCAATTAAATATCATTCACGTTGCTATATTTGAATGAGGTAAACTACATGACAAATGAAGATTGTCCGTAAATCTTACATATTTGTGTCTCTGAAGATGTAAATGGATTGACTTTAAAATTCCTATGTGCCTGATATACAGAAAAGATTTTCATTAATTTACTCAAACTTTGAGTTTTATATCTGTAGCATAAAAGGTTTTTAAGATGTAAAAGAATAGAAGACCTTAGGGATACAACAGAATCTGAAATAAATTGTACAAATTTTTTGTATAAGAGTGGAAAGTTTGCCCTGACCCATGTGGCTCTTTTGGTTGGGCACGGGACCTCAAACCGAAAGGCCACCAGTTCCATTCCCACTCACGGCACATGTTTGGGTTGTGGGTTTGGTCCGGATCAGGCACCTACGAGAGGCAACCCGTCACTGTTTCTCTCACATCAATGTTTCTTCCCCTTTCCTTCTCCCTCCCTTCCCTTCTCTCTAAACAAAAAAAACAAATAAAGTATTTTTTTAAAAAAGAAAGGAAACTTTGATTTAGCAGATACTTTTAAAATAAAAATCTACTTTCCATTCAGAAGCAAATTTAATTTTTTTTCTTTTTAATTTATAGAGAGGAGAAAGGAGGAAGAAAGAGAGTGAAAGAAACATGGATTTGAAAGAAAAACATCAACAGGTTGCCTTTTCTATGTGCCCAGACTGGGACGGAACCCCAACTCAGGCATATGCCCTGCCCAGGAATCAAACTGGTGGCCTTTTGGTTTGTGAGACAATGCCCGGCCAATTGAGCTACACCAGCCAGGGCCAGAATCAAAGTTTTAATGAAGTTACATAAATAGTCTCATGTCAAAATCATAGTGTCAATGTTAGGTTACTGGGAGTGTCTGTTCCACGACTCATTATCTTTTCAAGAAAGAAATGGAGATGTAATAAGTATAGTAAAATCTATCTGAAATACAAGCATCAACTAGCATATTTTCATGATCTAGCAGGTCATATGCTTGACAGCTTTTAGATTATAATTACTGTGGGAAAAACTGAGAAAGGTGTAGTCATTGGTAATCTGTTTTTCCCCAGCTATAGAGCTTATGATGGTACCCCATAAATCAGCATGATTTGTTTATCAGTCAGTATAATCTCATGCAATTTTTGCTTCAGGTACAGTCTAACCAGAGTTTGGTAAAAAAGTGTTTAAAGTTTTTTACTGATTTGTTTGTTTTTTGTTTCTGAAACTCCCAGCCCAAAATTAAGAGGAAATCAGAAGACAAATTTCCACATTACTAAACCATACTTTTTGTGGCTGTTTCTCTGTGATTATTCGCCAGTGCAGGAGAAGGACTTAGAGGCTGGTTCTTGACAATATGGGGTTAGAGTACAAAAACTGGTGTCTAAGGTTCACTTATGGGTGGTCCTAATAGAACCCTCATATCCTGGGTAGATGTCCAAAGCACTGCATCCTTGGAACAAACACTTATACCAATTGCAGCTCAGTATGAGAAAGCTAGGGTGCTCTAGAAATAGCTTAATCCCTAAAGTTGAATTGAGGTATTTCATAAATCCTTACTATACCTGGCACCAGAAAGATGCAAATAAAAACCCTGAGTAAATAACAGTATCCTAGTTCACATTTTTTTTGTATCACAATTTTTCAGACTAAACAAAAATAATCAAGGACACAGGAGACAGAGTGGCATGAATATGAATCACATATGCAGTAAAAATATAGGCAGTCAGAAATTTAAACTACTCGACACAGAATTAGAAATAACTCTGATTGCTATGTTTGCAAAACAAATTCAGGATCTAAAAAGTTTTTAAAGAGATGTAAACTATTTTATAAAACTGCATATCAAGTTTTAAAGGAAAATAAATAGACTTTCTAGAACTGTAAAAAACAATTGACAACATTCAAGAATATATCAGTTGACTTCTGATCAAGATGGTGGTGTAGGCAGACACAGCTCACCTCTTTGCACAACTACATCAAAACAACAGCTAAGATATAGAACACCCATCACTCAGAACTGCCAGAAATCAAGTTCAATGGAAGCATGACAACCATGGAATTAAAGAAACCACATCTGTCCAGACTGGTAGGAGGGGCACAGATGTGGAATTGAAGCAGGGTGCAGCCAAGAGGAGGGCCCCTAAGAAGGGATTTGTAATGGGGTCCAGGACTCGGGGTGTCCAGGAAACATTAGAAAAATGTATATAGGATGTCCTCACCCCTACAGGCCTGAGCCAGGGGGGATGGGACACATGGAACAGGGCCATTCAGAGCTGTTTTGGGTAGCAACAGCTTTGTAGCTAACCCCTGGCAGTCATTTAACATATCTATAACCTTTAACTGGTTTCATGGATATGTTAAATAGCTGTGGCCCTGCTTTGAGCCAGGGAGATGGGAGTGGCTTCCACCCGAGATGGGACTGGGAAGCAACTCCCCCTGGTTACAGGGCCTGCGTGAGAGCTTGGAGATGATTGGCTCCAAGCCATGGGGCCACACCTGCCCAGACTTACTATGGCAGCCCAGTAAAGCTGGAAGAATACAGGGATGCTGGCAGGTGTAGCTGACTGTAGGAGGAGTCGGAAATGGGCTGCAAAGGAAGATGGGAACTGGGATTTAAACCTAGGCGCGGCAGCCATAGGTAGGAAGAGAGACCATGTGGCTCTGAAGGGAAGGAGAGACCATGTGGCTCTGAAGGGAAGAAGAGACCATGCGGCTCTGAAGGGAAGAAGAGACCATGTGGCTCTGAAGGGAAGGAGAGACCATGCGGCTCTGAAGTAAGGGAGAGACCACGCGGCTTCAAAGAGTAGGGAGGACCACAAGGTTAGGGGGGAGAAAGAAGAGACCATGCAGCTCTGAAGGAAGGAGTGAACCAAGAGGCTCTGAAGCAAGTAGATAGATAGAGGTCCATGTGGTTCTGAAGTGGGGAAAAGGACCACGCGGTTCTGAAGGAGAGTAAAGAGGACCACGAGGTTTTGGAGTGCTTCTTCTTGCCACGCGGCTTAGGCAGCAGGAGAGACTTTGCAGCCATAGAGAAAGGGGAGAAAGGACTCTTGCTGCTGGGCCATGAGAAGGTGCCACATGGCTTTGGATTAACTGGAGATCGCAGCAGCCACACTGCTGATGGTGCTGGGAGCCTGAATCACGGACTTCTACTTCTTTTCCTGAGACACGGTACCCCGGACTGGGCACAGGGAGAGGGAAGGACTGTGCATCTGTGGGTATTCTAGAGGACTTTAGTATCTTACTGAAGACATTAGGTCATTATTCTAAGTTTGTGTAACTTTTGAATAAACAATTCCTTTCCTTTTCACCAGTCTCTGGCATTGAGAGACGTCTTTCCTCTGGCGGCGGGCATTGCGAACCTAGCAGGTGGGCGTGGGGGGGAGGAACCTCCAGAGACAGAAAGGCGGAATCCTTTCTGTAATAATTTATCGTGAACCACCCCCACCCTCTTGTTCTGTAACAGAATGGGCTGGTCCCACACCCACATGTGACTTACTGTGACTCAACTGTGACTCAATTAGTAGACTAGGGTAAGAGAATTATTTCACTTTCAAAAGTTAAGTACCATTGAGATATTTATTTCTAGATGCAACAATAAAGTTGAAAACAAAGATATTCAATGTTCTAGAATTTAAAAGAAAGAAAGAGAAAAGAAACACAAGAAAACCAAATAAATTTTCATGGAAAAATTTTCTAGCTGTATTATGGTAGTATGTTTGCAAATGTCATAAAGGACAGTCTTAATTTTTCTATTTCTTTGACTCATTCCAAAATAATGAAATACAAATTTGTGCAGAACATTTCTTATCCTTATTCCACAGAACATTGAAATGTGCAGCTATTTCCAAATTATTTATTCATTTACTTATTCAAGTATTTCCTAATTGATCCTTTGATGTACTCAGCACAGTGCCAAGCTTGAACTCAGTTCCAGCAGTCTATGAGCCCACTAGAGCTGACATCTCAGGGGCTTACGGACACAATACGTGTCTTCTGGACAATTAGATGAGGCAGAATATTGCAAGTGCTGAACGGGTTAGTGCAGATGACAAGTTCCAGAGTACGGAGGAAAGTCACAATATGATTTTGGGCTACTATCTTCAAGGAAGTCTGTTGGGAACCGCCCTGCCTGGCTTCAGAGGCTGTAACCCCTCATGGTTAAGGCTGAGTCAGAGTTGGGACCATAAGCCACTACGGAGACAAAGCCTATCTCCCTGGCAGAAGTGCCACCTCTGCCCACTTCACCCTGCTTGGCCCTGAGCTTGGCCAGTTGGCCAATGACGGGTAAGAATCCTCAAGGGAGGATCAACCTAAGACAGGCTCTGGTCACCAGGGATAAGGTCACAGGGAAGGACTCGGGGGGCTGTGGAAAAAGGGGGTGATGGACCCTCGCCCCTCGGTTTTGAAATAGCCTGAGTCCTCATTCTGTCTGCAAGAAGTCTCCTAATCTCTTGGCTGCTTTACTTCCCTGTCTGACTTGAGCCTGAAGCGATAACAGAGGGTGGTGCAGTCCTGTGCTGGGAGGGGCAGATTCCCTGGGGAATCGGGCCTAAGGAAAATACATACATTCCTGTGAAACCTACTTAATCTGTACCCTCAATTTAAGAGATAAGGGTCCAGACCTGAGATGAGTCTGGCACCTAAAGTTTTATGGCCCTCCAGCTGATTGTCTGTAGCTCAGACTAAGCCCTCAAGGTTCTCTGTAAATCTTGTATTGTTTAACCCTTACTGGCTGAAAATGATTGATGAGCTTTATCTGCATTCCTATGCGAATGAACCTAATAAAAGCCCATGGAGAAAAAAGATCAAGGCCCTTCTCCCCTAGAGAGAAACGGCCACCTCTCCTCCCCAAGCAGATCATGTCTTGGTAGTCTTTTTCTTCATCCGTGGCAGAACCGGGGGGCTGCGTTAAAGCCCCCCAACATCTGGCTCCCAAACAGGGACTTTCAGGACCTGCACAGACCAGAGGCTTTGAGCCACCATCGCCACAGCTTCATCCGTGACTGACCCGGAGGGCTGCGTTAAACCCCCCGACATCTGGCGCCTGGACAGGGACCTGCACAGGCCAGAGGCTTCAAGCCACCATCGCTACCAATGGCCTTCATCCATGGCGGACCAGGGGGGCTGCATTAAAGCCCCCCGACAGAAGTCATCACAAAAGTGAGGTCACTTGAACTGAACCTTAAAAAAATTAGCTAGATTTACTCACTAGTTCCTTATTTAAAAAAAAAAAAATGAAATGAATGAGAGCATCTTTATCTTTATTCCACAAAATTATAAACCTAGCATTGATGTCTCTGCATAGTTATTTTGAAGTGAATGATTTAATTCATTATATTGTCAACCAAGTGGTAAGCCATTTAGTCCTTACTTTATTTAACAAGTATTTATTGGCACTATTTTTTTAGGGTATCATGCTAGGGGATAAAGAGACAGTGGAGGGCTATACAAACCAATTCCCTCCTTAGTGAAGCGTGGACAGTCTGTCAGGAATTATACAATTTAAAGAGATTATCAGCACAAAGCATAGCTTCCAAATGTGATAAGGATTAGGAAGGAGAGATACAGGTTGATAAAATGACATATTATAAGGAAATCCCAGTTCCTCAGCAAAAACCACATCTGTTGTGCACTCCACAACTTCAGCAGCATCTTAAAAAAAAAAATAAAACACAGTGTGAAGCTACTTGAACTCTATTTTAATTAAATGGAAGTTAGTCCTGGGGGTGACATAATCAGCTCTGCATTCATAGGTGATACTCTGTCTAGTGCGTGAAGAATGTATTTGGGGTTGAGAATGACAGCTTGTATGCAATGAAAAATGGCTTTTTATTCACTGGTGCATGGAGCAAATGGTAATGGTAATAGGAATGCAGTCAAGAAGAAGTGGGTAAGTAAAGTTAGAAGACAGAATTGATAGGACATGCTATGGGGTTTTTTATGGGGACTGAAAAGAAAGAAGCAGTTCTTCAGTAGTTTTTTAAAAATATATATATGGCAAAGTCTATAGTCTTTAAGAAATGAATTTGGAGGGAATATTTTTTTAAAAAATTATTTATACTTTGTAAGATTTACCATGAAACCCTTAAATGGAAATATTTACTAGCATTTAGCTCTATGTATGAAAACACATAAATGATTTAAAAGTTTTTATCTGGGATTCCGTAATGTGAGTGTATGTGATATCCTAAAGGGAAGTGAGGTTGACAACAGAAAACAGTATTCATGCATTAAATCACCAATTTTCTAAAAATCACAGTAGTTAAGTGAACTTCACCAGTCTCAAGGCATTGGGCTCCTCAGCCCACGGTCACCAACATTTTGTCTGGTGAGGAAATCTTTCTCCGTCCTCAGGTGTTTAGTCTGGCTCCTGAATAGCAGCAGGCAGGCTTCCGACAGTCATAGCAGTCACCCCTCATGGTCAGGCCATTGTCGTCAGAACTGATGCATTTTTATATCCCTCTATATATGTAGCCCAAAAAACTACAACGAACTGCAACGTTCTGGCTTCCAGCTTTTTATTTCAATTATCTGTGATAATAAATCAAGAGCCACCATAGAGTAGTGAAAAGAACAGGTGTTACATAAACAGACAGAGCCAGTTTGAATCATGGTTCTACTTGTTTTGTGTGAGTTACTTCATCAGTCTTACTCCTTTGCCTTGTCAAGGGTAGGTGTGGAAATGTACATTAAGTATGTTACTGAACAGCAAGTGGGGTCCTGCTTCCTGCTGCCACCCTCTAGGCCAAATTCTGGAGGCAAAGTTTTGGTGACAAAGGAAAGGAGTCTTTATTCAAAGTCTTCACAATTTTGGAATAATAGCTTTTCACATGCATTAGTCACTTAAGCCTATTAATTAAGGTCAAACTTTTTAACACATGGATTCTCCTATTATTTCCCCTTTTAGTATTGTCATATTTCTATAAGATTAGTTTATAAACTAAAACAACGTAAGATACAGAAGCTGCACAATTTTGGAAGAATGGCAGGCTTCTGCCTCAGCACTCGTCCGATCTAGAACACCCAAAAAAGAACACCCTGCCACCCTCTGCCAGGCCAGCCCGATCCTATGCTGTGCCGGGAGTTCCTTGCCATCCAAAATACCATCCATTGGGAAATGGAAATGCAAGCAGCTGTAGCATGATCATTCAGGCATCCTCGAGGAAGAGAGCCAGGGAGCCAGCCCCGCCCTCTTTTATTTCCATGCACTCTGGAGGGATTCCACTTCTCAACCAATCCCCTCCTAGACTGTTTACCATTTCCTTCCACTAGGCCAAACTCCTCCTACAGCCCCTCCTTACTACTTTCCAGTGATCTGATCAGATCCGTTGGTATCAAGTATGCCTGGCAAATATTAGGTATATAGCAACTGTTACTTTCCATTTTCCCATAATGAACAGTCTTTACTCTGTTTTTACTTCCTCTGTTCTATATTTCTGGTCAATATCTTCCTTTCCTTTCAGTCCTAGGATGCCTATTGCTCCAGCTTGGTACATTCCTTGCATCTAATTCCAGCTGATTTTAGATTGGAGAAAATCCGCTGTAGTATCAATCAGCAGATTCACGTAGATTGTTTGTTTACCACATAAAGAGATATAATTTCAGTGTACAAAGAACTAGGGAGGCTTAGTAATCAAAACTCAATTTAAATAGAGTAGAATAATGACTACCTGTCATTCTGCAGGAAGAAGCAGGTTCTGGACCCCCTGCACTAATAATACTGCATATTAGTACGGACACTTTTGCTTATCAGAAGGCTTTATGTCTATGAGTTGGCTTATTACTTACAATAACTTTATGAGGTAAGAAGTGATGATATGATTCTCATTTTAAAGATAAGGAAACAAAGGCTCAGAAAATTTAATAGGCTTAGTAGTTTCCCACAGTGGTTCCAAGAAATCTGAATTCCAAGCCAGACTCTTTTTAAACCAGCTGATGTTACAAATTACTTACATTCTCCAAGGCGCTCAGTCTTCTCATTGGAAAAAGAAGAATGAGACTTCTTTAAGATCTATTCCATACTTAAAGTTTGAGTCACTCTGACTTATCTAAAATAAATAGATAATTGGCAGAACTGGGATAACAGTTCAGTTCTCTAATTCAAAGCATACCCCATGCATCGCTTTGCTCAAGGCACTTTTTTTTTTTGAGCCCTGATGCATAGCAATAATGATTTGGTCCAAACAAAACATTTTGGCAGCTGTATGGGGAAAATGGAACAGAGCAGATAAGGAGGTTGTCACGTCTGAAAATATTCTTATAGATCCTACAAGTGTAGGAACAGTTATCAAGGTATTAGGTCAGTAGAATGAAAGTTCCAGGGGAAAGACCACGGCACATCTATAAATTATAGTAGATAAAATATAAGAGTGACCCAAATCAGTAGTTTTGAGATAAATGATATTGGTGCCTGGAAGCTGAGCACATACGGCTTTTTTAAATAACCAGATGGATTAGAAAGAGTAGTGGGGATGGCTAGGAGGGAGTTCGTAGAGATGTGGTGGAAGGATCATTTAAGGACTTGACTGAATGTGGAGAGAAAGACTGATCTTCAGTTTTCTGGACTGGTCAGGAGGTAAATATGGGCACCATTCTCCAGGGTGTTTTCAGTAGAAACTGACTCAGCTACTTCTCAATGGACATCTGTTAAAAATAAACAAGCACTTCTCTTGCTTTCAAGACTAGGCTACTGGGTTCAAGTGACCCAGTTATGACATAATTTAGTGTTTAGGAAGCTAGTGATCATGTTAAATCATCTAGGTAATATGTTTTGTCTATTTGTGCTTTTGAGTAGATACTCTGTATCAGGAAAAGGCATTCTACTTTAGACTCAAACCATATATACATAATTATTTGGGTAACGTGAATGGATGAAGTTATGACAGAAACAAAATGATAAAATATATTCTCAATCCCCTGAAAAATTTTCAAAATAATAGAAGATATATATAGTTTTATCATATTTTTCTTTTGGTGAATAAAGCAACAAAAACTAGGAACTTGGAGACAAGTATCAATGCAGACCATATTTTGAAGAAAAATAACTATATTTGTTAATTAGTTCATTGAACAAATTTTAAGAAGTGCTTGTTATGCTCCAGGTGTGTGTGGATGTGTGCATGTATGTGTGTATATATGATGTATGTTTAATGGAAGGTATTACAGTCTAGTGAAAAGACAGACATATAAATCACAAGGGAAAAATCTGTGAGAAATTTTTAGATGCAAATTTATCTCTAGAATGAATATATAAAAAGATTTATCTGTGCCTAGGGAAGTCAGAGAAGACATCATGAAGTGAAGGCTTCAAGTGAGTACTTGAAGAATGAGCAGGAGTTCTCAGAACTGCAAATGTGTAAGCTTACACATTATAGAAAAAAAAAACATGTCAGACATTGCTCAAGAAACTACAGGGAGCTCATTATTTCTGGAGGCTGGGACAAGAGTTAGATTGGTATACGAAAACTATTAACAGGCATACAGGCCAGACCAAAACATGAAGGGTCTTAGAATATGTGCGAATAAATTTGAGTTACATTCTGATGGCCATATGGAGATATACATTTAAAAAAAAGAAATAATCCAAAATATCTCAAAAATTACATTTTCATAGTGATAAAAATAGATCCATTTTGGGATGAAACAAGCGTCATAAAAGCAGGGCTGAGGTTATGAAGATTCTTTTATTCTAACCCAGGTAAGTGAACATAAGTGCCTGGATTGGGGACGTGGCTGTGAAGGGACAAAGGGGAAAACACATGCAGGTGGTCACAATCTGAGTAGACTGACTTCCTTTGTTGTGTCTTGGGAAATAAAGAGATCATATCATTCAATAGAGTCATGGCACCTGAAGCAGGCATGGGGGAGGGGTGAGGCATTTGGATAAACCGCTGTGCGGATATCGTCTGGACCTCTTTTCTTAATTTCCTGGACCCTGAATCAAAAGTTAACTTACAGAGTAAAGAGGTCATTGAAGGAGAAAGTTAGATTCATTATTTACTACTGATAATTGCTAGTTTTAGTTTAAGGGCAATTAATTTATCAACTTAAATGTAATTTAAATTGCTTTGCTAAATTATTAGAATATCATTGTTAATGCAAAAGTTCTACTGCCTAATGTTAGTAATCACATTATTGTGTCTAAAAAAAGAGGCTACATTGTTCCCAATATTATGATGAAAATCCCTTCATTTTGGATGGGATTATTGTACATTACTAACTATACCTGGGATGTATTCAAGACATAGGTAAGCCATACAACTGTTACAGTCAGGGAAAAATAAACAAAATTCTTGTCTTAAAGTTGTTGATAGAGATCAACTATCATAATGTTCTGCAAGTGTCTTAAAAGCAAGGACCAGAGGAAGGATTACTCAGTTACCATAAAGCAAATGAACTTAAGTTTCATCAACCTTCACTCTACTGAGCCCCCTTAATAGGAGTTTTAGCCACATGTTGCTCACTTGGTCATCACTTGTCATAAAATTTGACTGAGTGTAATATTTTAACCACAAACAGCTAAGAATGGGCTCTCACCATAATGACGTCCCCATTACACTTGTTCTGTCAGATGGGACAGTGGCTACTGTCATTATGGAGTGAACTAAAAGGTATTGACATGAAATACTGAGACCAAAGTAGACAACATAAGATGTATAATATGCCACCACAGTAAGACATCAACAAAAAAAATCTTGTTAACAGGTGACATCAACCCAAAGAGTATTTATTCACAGGAATAACACTTGAAATGCCCAAAACTATTAAAGCTCATCTGTGAATGAGGTTGGTTGATGTTTTCTAAATTTGACAAGAATTCTAAAAATATTTATGACATCACCAATAATGAATTGTGAAGTGAAGAAAACTATAATGAATAAGTGAATGAGTAAGAAAAATAACCGTGAAAAATGAATGACTAAATTTTTTTTTCAGTATAGGCAATAGCAAAAAAAAAAAATGTTGTCATAAAGACAAGGCGATTTTGTAGCAAAAAAAAAAAAATGTATGAGGGAAGTACCAAAGCAGTGTCAGGCTATTAATGAATGAAAAATACATTATTCTATGAACATTTTATTACTAGTGGTGTTAGTCAGATTTTTAAAATTTATAAATTGTCATGATTAATTATGAGTAAATACTGTTGCATAACTAAATTTATAGTTATGATTGTGCATATAAAATAATATCCAAAATATGTATTCTTCAGGCCACATAAAACACTGCAATATTCCTCTTAAGATCCCTGGCATTAAACAGAAAACTGTGCAGGAAATTGCTCAGAAAGTTCTGATAGTTGAGTGAACAAGAGTGTGATAACTTAGTGACTAAAATGTCAAGGGAAGTGAGGAAAGAAAAGAAATGCAGGTATTTATCCTGTTGTAAAAGTAAGGCAATGTGAATTCAGGAGAAGAGAAATCTCAAAAAAAATGTTAGTCCCAGTTTTCTACTAGTAAATTTTTGACAGTTTATATGTAGCACACATAACTTCATAAAGAACTTGGGCATGGAGGTTGACAGGTACCGAGACCTGTGAGGAAGTGGAAAATAATGTGCGTAAGACAAAAAGTAAAACAAAATGTACCTTGGCTCCTGACACTGAGAGGGAGTCAAAGGAGGTGAATAGTCTTAAGGGAAAGAATAGGTAAAGAGATATGTGAGGAGGAGAAATAAGAGGGGAAAGAGGGGTGGAAAGAAAGGGACTAGGTTAGAAATGATGGTAAAATTCTCTTTCAATATGAAGGCTGAAGACTATTTTAAGAATGGCGAAAACTCCTGCCCTATGTGAATGATATATTGCTGGCATAATAAAAGTTTCTCTCCTTCATCCACCCAACTGAATCCTTTCCTGACTGAAAGGCCAATGAATTCTACTCTACTTAAAATATATAGTATAATATTTTTTTAAATTTTTACTTAAAAAATGGTTGAATTTTACACATGGCTCAGAATAGAGGATTATATAAGGAAGAAGGACACTGGGAGAAAGAGGAGGACATGAAAATATCTGAAACTTGAAGATTAGTAGAAACGTTTGTGCATTTGGCTCTAGACTTCTGCAGGTCATTCCCTTGAAGGGTTTGAGACTTTCTGCCCAGGTGTTTCTTAGGTAAGGAATTGTCTGAGTATCACCATTCCACACTGACTTCCTCCCTGATAGAAAAAAAAAATAATTGAGAAAACAAGAAAGCAAGAAAAGAAAAGGAAAGAAAGAGAGACATACGGAAAAAATGATGGAAGGAAACAAGAAAGAAGAAGGCAAGAAGGAGGAAAAGAAAGGAATTACTGAAGGAAGAAATGACAAATTTTGTCCACCTCTAAATGAATTTCTCACGAGCATCACAAACTCCACTGATCAATCTTCATCTATGTAGCACTAAGTCAGCTTCTAGAACCTCTCTGTCAGCCCAGGGTAGCCGCTGAAAGAGGGCCAAAGGACAAAGTGTATGTCGACACAGACTTTGAAGGAAAAAATTGTATTTAAGGATAAAAATGCAATGCCTTTGAAATAGCACTGACTACATTTGATTTAAGTATGATGGAGTGTGGAAAAATCAGCAACTTCCACATAACATACAAAATGAGGGGAAGAAGATCTGACTTAGAAAATCTGGTGGAAGCTTAGTTACATGAGTAAGGTAAAGGTACACAGATAAACATGTATAATGAATTTTCAGAGGGCGGTGAAACAACAAATAGTAGGAGATATGAAAAAAGTGCATGTTTGAAAGAGTACTCTGACAGTGTGTTAGATGGCTTGAAATTGAGATGGGTTATAGTGGATTAGAAATAATCTGACTAAGAATGATGAAAGTCTGATAGACAGCAAGGTTGCAGGAAAAAGGATGAAAAATATAATTGAGATTTAAGATATAACTGAAATATGAGTCTAATTGATTATGAAAATCAAGTGAAGAGAAAGAGGAATTATTTTTAAATACCTGGCTTGACAAACTTTGCTAGTTTTGCAACCATTTCTTGCAAAAGGGAAAGACAGAGCGAAGCCAAGAAGGAAGGAAACTTGTGCCTTGTCACCGTCTCCCTCCCAAAGGTGTCCAACCACAGCCCGTGGGCTGCATGCGTCCCAGGACGGCTATGAATGCAGCCCAACACAAAATTGTAAATTTACTGAAAACATTATGAGATTTTTTTTGTGATTACATGTCACAGTGCATTTAATGTGTGGCCCAAGACAACTTTCTTCTAGTGTGGCCCAGAGATGATGCCAAAAGGTTGGACACCCCTGTGACTGTCCATTATCTCAGAGACTGAGGCTGCGACCCGGAAACTTTCCTACACCATAGTGCCAGACTTTCTGGTCTGAACTCGACACATTTTCACCTTATCACCATTGCAGCAGCTACTCTGATCTACACTCTGAATGTTATCAGTATGATAAATTGTGTCATTTCTAACCTCATTGACTACATTACACACTCTCAGCTTACAGTGTTCAATGACTTATATGATCTCTGCCTATTCCAACATAGGATCCTTGGTATAACTCTAAAAACAGCAACACCCATATCTTCCATTGTGATTTTGTAGACATTTATTATTTTTTTAACTTAAAATCGTATCCTCCCACTAGAATATAAACTCGCAGAGGGCAAGCAAGTCAGTCATCTATCTGTACTTAACAGGTGGTAGACACATTCCATGCAACCAGTAACAGTTGTCAAAGTTGTCTGACTCTGAAACTGCATTTTAAAATGCAGGTCCAGGGGGTTAATATTTTTATATAAGGATTAATCTAATTACTATATTTTCTTCTTTCTCTTTGGCTTTGCCAAAACCACTGACTGCTTATATATTTTATGTTGTATGTTAAATGAACATAATGTTACCTTCTGTATCTCAAGAACTCTTGTTGGAATCCAATGGGATACTTTAAGAACTTGAATGAAGAAAATGAGATGTTATGAGTACATGAAAAAAGCTTAAATTGGCAAAAAATAATCTATGTCCATTCTCACTATTTATTGCAAAGACACAAGTTCTGATCCTTCTTTGAAGTGACATATAATTCAAACTTCTGGTTTATTTGCTTAAAATCTGGAGGCATAGATTTCTTTTTCTATTTACATGGCAGTGTGGAATTGTGAGTACAAATACAGTAAAATGTGTGTTGATTTTTGGTTTCCAGATACTAGAATTTCTGATATCCCCCAGTAAGAGATTTTTAATTCACAGTATTTCACATTAATGTTGGATTTGCTATAGGCTTTTTTCTTAAGACATATATATGATGCCTTTAGAGAAAGATTAGCTCTCTAGCCTTCTGAGGTGTTACTGATTTATAGAACTTCAAATGGAGAACAATGGAAATAGCAAAATAAAGACCCAGCCAGGCCCACCATGTGCCAGACAGAAACGTTCACCTATCTCTGGCTGTCTTTCTCACTTACTGCCCTACAGCAAGTCGAAGGTACTTATGGGAGTGCTTTTTGCAGGCCATCTACACTTGCGCATAAGCAAATGGAATTTGTCTCAACTAGCCTAACAACATGGAATCAAATGGTGCTTTAAATTACCTTCGGACAATGGTGATATATTCTTATGTCCAAAAATATACATAGAATTACATAATAATAAGCCCCATAGAAACTTTTGAAGTTCATTTGTAATATCTTTCTAAAATCTCAAAAGAAACTTTTGAGATAGTCAGGGCTGGAATTGGGTTTCCTTCCAGGAGACTTAAAATAACTTGAATATATAGTAAGGGACAACCACAGATAATAAGTATTATTACCATGTGAGTTTGAGGTTAAGTAAAGTCTGTCAGTAAACAGTTGTTTCTTTTTCTTTTTTTTATTTCTAGAGAGAGTTGAAGGAAAAGAGAGAAACCTCAATGTGTGGTTGCCTCTCACAGGCCCCCAACTAGGGACCTGGCCCACAACCAAGGCATGTGCCCTGACTGGGAATAGAACCGGCAACCCTTGGGTTCACATTCTGGCACTCAATCTAGTGAGCCACACCAGCCAGGACTCAATAAACAGTTCTGTTAAAGCACTGACATAGTCCCATGGGAGTAACATAAATATTGAAACCAGGTTGGGTAATTTTATGATGGATAATACACTATTATGCCATGGAATTTTGATTACTATTATCTTTCCTTTGTATCTCTCATACCTTTAAGTATACATTATATAAAAAGTCTTCAATGAATGCATAAACGTGGTACCTTCCAGCATTAAAAAATAGTGTGAATATTTGGACTAGACAAACCTGGATATAAATCTCAATGCTACTACTTATTTTGTGTCCTTGGAAAAGTTTATCATCCCTCCTAGATTCAATTTCTTCACTTTAAAAAAGGTAATAGCAATGTGTTAATCCTAGCCTAGTAGTTACAATTAAGTGAAACAGTGTGTATAAAGTGGTGAACCCCAGATTAAGAAACGTAATTCTCCTTTCCCTCTATTCTCCCCACGCTAGAATGCAGCAGAAATGAAATTCACATGGCATTCCAAGAACACAGCTAACATTTGTTTTCCTATATCACACTAACGAAAATATGGAGCTGTGTTATACATAGTAATTCCAGAACAGTGCGAGTTTCAAGGCAAAACTGCATTACAGAAGTAAAAATATCACTTACATAATTCAATTAGCATTAATATTGCAAGTAAATTGCAAAACAACAACAACAAAAAGCACCACCACCACCACCACCACCACCACCAAAACCCTGCATAGTGCTGAATCTGCAAACATCTATAACTCTCTCTAAGCCTTCATGGAACTATGCTGTATAAAAATGTTACTGGAATAATTCATCTAGATCTACTTTATTCTTATTAAAGCAATGGGTCAATATTTTTGATATTGCATGACATAATTCAACAATTAGTTAAAGTTTAATAGAGCAAATGTGTCAATATTACCTTGTACAACTAGCAACTGTTACCCACTGAGGGTATTTGGGTGACATTTACTATGAAATATTCGGACTGCTGACCTTATGCAAATAGACATATTTTTCTCAAGCAAAATTGGTTATTCATAAAAGAAGACAAGTAATTATAATTCAGGACATATAGTCTAAGAGTGAACCTCAGGCAAGTTCAGAGAAACAATTTCACAGGCCACAAATTGATAAATAACAATAGCTTCTTATATCCAAGAGTTAAAGATATATTTGTTTTGGGAAAAAAGGCAAAAAATACTGAACAATATCTGAAACCATTATAGCATCATTTTACATATTTGAGAATATTGTAAAACGTAGGCGATCCATTCTCTTCATAGTTCTACTATGTAAACCTTTCAGTTAACGGCAGTTTAGTTAAATAATGCCAGTCCCCGACAACACAGTTCAAATTTCAGTACCATAGCAAATTAACTCTGAGGAATTGGATAAAGTACAAACTTCACTGATATAGCTCTTTAGTTCACAAATTACTAAACAATCAACAGATGGACGTTGTGATCAGTGACCAGTCACATCACTACTTTTAAAGTCTGCTGGTCGTTGGCCGCTGCACTTCTGTTAGCTCCCACACAGGCTGCTAAGTGTACAGTTGCATTGCCTCCTTGTTTCCCAGGCATAACCCCATATGACATTTTACAAATGAAAGAGGAAATTAGTAAACAAAAATGAAGTTCAGCTAAGAAACGAAAAGTGATGGTGATGGAAGTGATTCTGAGCTGGACATATGTGGGACTTGAGACACGACCGATCGTGGGGATATTAACATTGCTGATATTCCAGGGGCTCCGGATGTGCTGCTGTTTTGGGAAGCTGGGCGCACTTACAGTGTAGTGTGTCTCCTTTAAAGAAATATAAACCTGGATCTTGCAGGTCTTTTTGTGCCATTTCTTTGTTGTCTTCTCTCTCAGCCCACTTTCTTTTTGCCTTTAATAGGCCTGGGAATGTGATGTATCCACTTGACTATAATGGTGATCTTAATGTTGCTGAGGTCCCCAAAGCTAGACTGCACAAATGTTTGCACGTTTTCTTAACTCGGAGTACTGAGTCAATTGACTATAGCCTCTGCCTTAGATATGGTAAATTTGCTCCGGTTAGCACCATCTCCTGCAATTCTTGCAAAAGCCAGTTGTTTCTTTACCTCCCGTTGCGTTATGTCCACAAAGCATTCACAACTGACAGCGTTGGACTGATACTACTTTGCCTTTTGATTTGTCAACTAGCTAGTATGTGCACATGTGCTAGAAACTCTTAATGATATTAGATGATTCTTAAAAGAAATTAATCAACAATGATAAATTATAATGTTACAGCCCTGCCTGGGGCGGCTCAGTGTGTTGGGCATTATGGGGAGAGAATGAAGACCGGAGTCAGGAGGCTTTCCTTCCCCGCATCAGCTCTTGTCTCACCACAAGAGATGAATTCAAGTGAGAGACCAATATGCATAGTGGAAATGGGATAGTTTATGTATGCCCTTGAGCAAAAGCTACAAGTGGGCACTCGCCTAATCCGAGTGTCTCTACTATTGGGATTCACGGGTTATATCTCAGCTGGCTTCTAGAGGTACCCCTCCTTCTTCCATTCTAAATCTTGGCAATAATGCACAACTGCAAAGGCTTCTTCCTCAGTGAGTAAAGGCTCTTTGTCCTAGTGAAGTTGTTACAGAGGCCCCCTTTCCCAGCACAGGCCCCCCTCTTCCTTCTGTGTGATCCCCACTTGTGCTGTTCCGAACACCTGGCAGTCTTAGTAAGATTGTTACAGGAGCCTCTTTTCTGAGCACAGTCTCAAGGACTCCCCTTCTCCTGCGCTATTTTTTCTTGTCATGCTCAGGACACCTGACGATCTCATTAAACCGAGCTCAGGACTGCTGAGTTAATTGGTGAGACATGTCTTCCTTTTGCGTCTAGCCTCCTGTACTAAGTTCTTCATTAGATTGTAATGGCAAAGGCCCTGCCTTTATTTCCCCTCTGGCCACTCATTTCTAGCTGCTACCTAACAGCTTCTCAGACCGAAAAGTCACCAGTTCAATTCTAGTCGAGCCACATGTCGGGGTTGCGGTCAGGCCCCCACTGGGGACATGGGAGAGGCAGCAGATCCATGTTTATCTTCCACGTGGATGTTTCTCTCCCTCCCCTTCTCTCTCCCTTCCCCTCTCTCTAAAAATATAATAAATAAGGAAAGTATAATGTTAAAATACATAATCATAAAGTTGGAACTTTTTGTAAGAATAACAGGGTGATTTGGTCAATTTGGTCAGTTACTGTGCTCTCACTTATTGTCAAATGTCAACTTCCTTAAGAGAAGTAATTGTTTTTTCTGCTAATTCAAGACCCTTTAAAAGTCACTAACAGTGAATAATTCTTTAATTCCATCTGACCTTGACCACCTCTCTACACCGCTTCACTTATTATTTAATCTGCTTCTTAAAATATTTTGCAATCATTTGTAATATAAAATAATGCAATGCCACATGATTTGGCATATAACATGTAGTTTGGTTATCACTTATTATGTAGCTGGCACTATTAAGTGCTTTATATAAATTATACCACTCCATCATCATAACAAATTGGTGGCATTATTATTGCTATTTTATGTGTGAAAGCATTGAGGCTTAGAAAGTTGACTATTTATAGCATAATCATTAAGGCAGCTTGATAAACATACACGTTTCAGGAAAGCAGAAAGGAACTACTAGACCCTAAGCTCTCAAAATAAGGCTTACGAATGGGATTTTTTTTTTCTTGCACACCAGGTGGTTCATAGCCATTCTAAAAAATTGAGGACTACTAAAAGCCATCAAGTTTAAGTTGTGTGTTTGATTTCCTAAACCAGACTGCAAGTTCCTAAAAGGAAAAGGAAATCTACATTTATCTGTTTCCAATCTCTCAGTTACTACCTATGAGTTCTTGTATATCATCAGACAATTGTGTGTAAAGAAATTTTTTTCTTAATTTCTCTGAGCTCCAGAAAATGAGAATCATCAGTCTCCTGCATGCTGCTTTCGAGAGGACCAATGAAGTAATGTGTAGCTCCACACTTGCCATTGTAATTCATTCATTGACTACTTAAAAGGAAATTAGATTATTGACTATTAGAGGAAAATGCCTATATTTAGGTTCATGTAGCCAAATTTGGGGCACATTTCTTACAAATAATTTTTCACAGGATTTGCCATGTCTTTTGATAGAGCAGAGCAATGGAGGGTTAGTCCAGTGTTAAGGAAAATGAGGTACATGATCAACAATCAATTACACACACACTAGCCAGTTTGTCTCAGCAGAAGGGTGTAGGGACAATGGAGTCAGTCGGGCTCCCTCACCCGGATGTCTGGGCAGCTCTGACTTAGCAGTATCCAGGTAACCGTGAGTTTGGGCCCACATGCACAGATCACACTCTGTTATGTTATGTTTTGGCACCCTGCCAGCTTCGTGGGCACTTAGTATATAAGGGAGTCGGGACTTCCCCTGGCGGGACCTGTGGTGTGCGGCGCATGTAGCTTGCCCCACCCCAGAGTGAAGGCTTGTCAGACGTCCCCACGTCTCCATGAATTATCTTCCATTTTCCCAAATCCCGTGTGAACCTGCTAGGTCTTTTTTTTTTAACTTTTTAAAAAATTTTTATTGTTATTCAGTTACAGTTGTATGCCTTTTCTCCCCATCCCTCCACCCCACCCCAGCTGAACCCACCTCCCTGCCCCACCTCCACCCTCCCCCTTGATTTTGTCCATGTGTCCTTTATAGTAGTTCCTGTAATCCCCTCTTCCCACTGTCCCCTCCCCACTCCCCCCTGGCTATTGTTAGATTGTTCTTAACTTCAATGTCTCTGGTTATATTTTGTTTGCTTTTTTCTTCTATTGCTTATAAGCCAGGTGGTGAGGGACAAATACCATATGATCTCACCTTTAACTGGAACATAAGCAATAGAATAAAAAAGCTAGGCCTTAAATGGCTGCAAGACAAGGGGTGAGTAACTTATGGGGATGGTAGAGAACCAGAATATCCTGCTTGGCCTTTTGTCCTGACAAAACACGGTAGACAGAAGATAGGAAAGTTTGAATTGTTCTCTGCAAAGCTGCTATTAGCAGAATGGTTCTATAATGATGCACATCAGAATCACCTGCAGGACTTTAGAAACCATCCATGCCTGGGCCTTAATCTCATACATTCTAGTTTAATTTGCATGGAATTCAGCCTGGGCATGGGGATTTTTATAAGCTTTCTAGTGATTTTAATGTGCCTAAAAGCCTGGAGACCTCCTGTTAAGAGATTTTACTCCCTTGTTGTATTGTTATTGAAGCTACATACAATCCCCACCCATATCCATCCCCATTTCCTATCCTGAATACACCTTGCCCTGGCTACCTAACAGCTCCTTTGCCACTTGGGCTGTTCTATTCAATAAAGAGATGTGGTGGTCACAAAGTAGTTTTATTTACTTGCAGCAAGTGAAAGAGACACGGGATTCACATTCAAAGCTCTGTCTCCCACATAGGAGGCATTGTTCATATACACTATTTGGTCAGTTTCTTCTTTGAGTTGGCTACATTTACCCAGCTGAGTTCCTGTCAGGCTCAACCTGTGTATGGCTGGTCTATAAAATATTGTGCTACATTTTAACATTTATGAAGAATAGCATTTAGTAGGAATGACTCAGACCTTGAGATCTTTGTTCTGTCTAACATAACCACCAAATGGAAAGATGAATCCCTGTTATGAGGCAATCTGCTAATGGATATTTCCAAAAGTGGGTTAATGAAAAAAAGTTATTAGGTGTCTGAGATGAAAGCTTAACACAGTAGTTCTCAACCTGCCTGCACATCGCCATCATTGGGAAGCTTAGAACTGCTTATGCCAAGGCCTCGTCTCCAGGAGGTTCTTATTTAACTTGGCTGGACATGGGGCTTTTTTTTTTTTTTTTTTAATAAACTCTCCAGATTATTCCAGTATAAGGCCAAGTTTAAGAGCCAGTATTCTAAGAAAAAAAAAAAAAACTTACCATAAAGAAATTTAATTTAATAATGTGATCATTAAGGTAGAAGGAAGCCAGGAACAGCTGATGAAAAACATGAGCATTAGCATGAGGAAAGAATGTTGCTAGGGAACATTTCAGACTGACTTGGGAAAGGAATATTAGGGTGACCCAGAAGACCAGTCAGATAGAAAAGCAAAAGCCAGATAGAAAAGACACTTACCTCCGACAGTATAAACAACACTCCAGGCCCACAATACATAGTTTATGGGCTGCTGAGAAGGCTCCTAACAGATCTTTCTAACTCAATACCCAAGTTCACCAGATCAGAAATTATTTTTATTTAAGGCTGAAATGACTATTAAGATAAACATGATTTGAGGAAGGCAATGCCTTTAACTATTATTAGGCAATGCCTTCAACTATTATTATTTTTTATATATATTTGTGAATGAAGATTTTTAAGATCTAGGGAGGCTGTGGGGAAAGATGGAAGAAGAGAAGCTACTGTCAGTCATGATGAAGTCATTTGTTTTGAGGAAGAAGGATAAACTAGAGAAAGGTGTCTAAAGTCATAGTACACACACATACCACACACAAACACTTTAAAACCCAGAATTATGTCTGAGGTTTGCCACTCTACCTATTTGAACTTAGGCAACTTGTATAACTGTTCCAACATTTAATATTCTCCATAAAACAGAGGTAACTAGTGAAATTGTTCAAAGAAACAAGTGATATAAAGGGGTGCCAATGTATTTTGCTTAGAGTAACACATACTAGATTTTAATCTCGTTAAATAAAAAACACAATGTATTTTTAAATATTCAATAAAACTGTTTCCAAATTAGCTTTTGATAACTTTCTAGCCTTTTACTATTTTATTTTTTCATAAAATTTGTTAGTACTAGATATTATTTATTTAATTCCACCTCTATAACAACTTTTATTCTTGAGATATATGGAGAAAAAGAGAAAGATAACTCTTTGCTCAATTAAGCCGGTTTCATGGAAAAAGAAAGTGGAAAGACTCACTGTATTCATACTATTGGTTCATGACATGACTGTGAAGCTGCTACTTCTGTCAGGGAAACAAAACTTTGGCACCTGCCCTAACAATCACTGGAAACTAAGCCTGCTGGTTCTTTGAAGCTTTTGCCTAAATCTTGTCCACCTAACTCTTCCTCTTTGCCTTGAACATGTCTCCAATTATTTAGGTGCCTTGTGCTTATCTAGTTGCCACAAGACTGTGCCTGAGTTGGCTGTTGTGTTAAGTCCTACAAAACCGTGAGTGAGCTGAGCTAAGAAACTTTTGCCCCTTTAACATGCATTTCAATGTTGTCAAGATGCCTTAGATTAGAAATCTCAGAAGTTTTATTGTTGGAACCTGAGGCACTGTTCTGAGTATGTTGGGGGAGATATTTAGGTAGCTGACAGCTTTGATCTGTAACAAAGTATACTCATACATGTAACCCAGGTTTCCTCTGCAGGACTACTGCTGATCACTTACGCTGTGTCTCTCCTTCTCCTGGTCAATTCTGAAATTCATCTCTATCTTTCTAATTTGGTATTCTTTAGTATTTCAGAATGTGTCTAGCCATGTGAAAAGAAAAACTTAGAGTAAAGCCCAGCTAATCTGCTTGAAGATGAAGCAGTTTTCAGGAAGATGCTAAGTGTTTACGGAGTTAAATCTGTCTTGAAAGAGAGTCCTGCAGAGAGATCCTGGGCGGATTCTAAAGCTCTGTGTCTGCAGAAAGGCTCCTGCACACGGAACAGTGGGCCACTCTCTTTGTCCAGGTTCATATACAAGAGCTCTGTAATCCTTAAACATCAATCAATTTGGAAAAAAAATAATTATCAGTGAGTTATCCAGCTATTCCAATAACCGTGAAGACATATGTTCATTATGCCAACGGCATTGCTCTAAATAGTTGGCATATTTTCAGCTATTTTATCTTGGCATTGATTTTATGAAATGGATAGCAGCATTGTTCTTCACTTTACATATGAGAAAACATATAAACAGAAAGATGGAGTACCTCACCCAAGTCACAGAGATGGAAATTGGGAAAAGCAGCATTTTAACATATGTAGTCGAATATGTGCTTTTTACAAATCAGTATAATTGCACCCAATTTTAATGTTATATTTATTTGAATGTATACGAGGAGATAGAATTTATAATGTGTCAAGCATATTATATAATTAAGTCAAATTACATTCAAAGCATCTCAATTTCTTTAGGGGTGAGTAAAATCAAGGTAAGCATTTACAATATCTTTGTAGTGCAGTTTTCATATATATTAAATATTTTTTATAAATTGAATAAAAATGTCATATCACATGCGTTTTTATTGGTATGTCCACTGTCAAGGTGTCCTAGCTACCAATCAATCTAATTGTAAGAAAGAGTCACTTTAAAGAAGAGAATTTAAAGAAAGTAACAAGTAATATTTTCCTCTGCCTCATAGAGACATAGCTACAAACGGATTTGCCCATCTAAAGAGCGGTCCCTGGGCAAAGGGGCCAGGATTTCAATGCGAAGGTTAAAACCTTGAACCTTATTCCAAGGAAAGAAAACTTGACTGACTCCAGAGCATAGGTTAGTTCTCAGAAGCAGTCATTTTCATCTCTCGGATACTTGCCAAAACAACCAGGCAACTGCGATCAACAGACAAAATGAAATCCATTTGGGTGAACTAATTTGTTTTACTAATATATAATTATCTAAACTCACTAGGAAAGTAGGTATTTATTTTATTCAATTCTGGTGCTTGAAATAGTGACAACTTGATTAAACAGAAGTCAATCACAAGTATGGTAACTATCTGGAACAATAAAAATCCTCAAAAGAAAAAGAAACGACGTAGTCTTCCAGGCACCCAAAGTGATATCTAGGTTCTAAGCTGACATTGAAAATTTGGTAAGGACTTTAAGCAGGAACAATTGAATTTTATCAACATAAATAAAGTGAGTTTTCTGCCTGCCTGTTAATGTATTGCATGAAATCAGCACAGTGTATTTTTTATCAAAAAAAGAGATTATGTCTGAAATGCTACTATTAAAACAATACATTTTGAGCTAAGTAGAGTGTCAATGTGCTAGGTAGGAAGGGTAGTAAACCACGGCAGGGAGGAGGAGGGAGACATACCTCATCCAATGACTCAGCAGCCCTGAGCCTGGTCAGATAAGGCTGCCAGGGGTTCCAAAGAGCGCAAACAAGGATAGTGCAGGAGGAAGGGATTCCTTGAGACTCTGTGTACTGGGAAAGGGAGCCTCTGTAGCAATTTCACTAATTAAGACAAAGAGCCTTTATTAGCTGAGAAAGAAAGCCTTTGTATCTGTACATTATTCCCAAAGGTGGGAAGCAAGAGGGGGAGCCAAGAAACTGACTAAAATATATAATCCAGGAACCCAATAGGCGGTACACTCAGATTAGCTGAATGCCCACTTGTAGCCTCGGCTCAAGGGTATAGAACAAACTTACTAACAACTTTATTTCCTCTGTACATGGGGCATGCAGACTAGGCAATGCCTGCTTGCAGCTTTGTGCTCTTGTGTGTTTCATAAATAAACTTGCGATCTCATTTCCACTCTATGAGTTGCATCTTGCTTGAATCCATCTCTTGTGAGCAAGACGAGAACCAAGGAACGAGCTGGGCGTGGCAGGAGTTGCTGACTGAGTCTCTCCCTGGTAACAAACATAGGAAACATTTGAGCCTGTAGAGAATTTTTGGTGAGTTTATTTGAGCAAAACTGACAGCAATTGCCGGGAAGCAAAATTGCAAGGGATTGAAAATTCTCCAGAGAATGGCAGTTTAGAATCTTATTTTATACGTTATATTCAAAAGAGGAGGCATAAGTGGGTTACATGAAATTCACTGGTGATAGGTTAGGGATGAAGCAAAATGGGGGAGGTGGGAACCTCTGGGTTTGGGTAAAAAGTAAAACAACAGACACATCTTTTACATAGGTGGGTACAGGATAGTAAGTCAACAATTAACATGATAACAATGACAATGAGGGGATCTGGGGTCTACCCTGGTGCCACGCCTGGTGCTTTGAGGGATCAGAAAAAGGAAATTACACATTCCAAAGGTGTGTTACTGTAGATGTAAGAAGATAACAGACAGGCTCAGTGAAGGTAAAGATGGACTTTGTTAGGGAAGAATGCCAGCTCAGGATATGACCACCTGCCATGAACTCCTTTTAGTTAATAAATTTTAATTTCAGACCATCCTTTGTGGTTACTTTGTGGTTACTCTGAGTTTGTAAGGCTGCCATGAAGGTCTCCCCTGAGCTTGTCAGGGTTAGTATGTGGCTACTTTTCTTCCACAAGAATAATGGGCTCCTAAGATGTCTGTGCCTTTGTGTCCAGAAACAGTGGCTATGATATTTCACAAAGCAAAGTGTAATTGTGGTAGAAGGTTCCATTAAGTTTGCTAATTATCCAGGTATTCCCCTTGTAATCACTGGAGTCCTTGAGTGGGGGGTCCTTAAAAGGTCTTTCAAAGGAAGACAGAAGACTCAGGAAGTCAGAGAGTACGAAGGAGATTTGCTGGCTTTGGAGATGGAAGATGGATATGAACCATGAATAGGGATGGTCTCTAGAAGGCTGGAAAGGGAAGGAAAGAAATTATCCCCTAGAACCTCCAGAGAGAGATACAGATCTGATTTAATTTTTAGGCCAGAGAGACTTATTTCCGACATTTGACTTCCAGAATTGTGAGGTAAGGATCTTGAAAGAATTTTCAGAAGTGACAGAAAATTAACATAGGTTATTTGGTTCATGCAAATTCAGTTTGAGAGACTTGGTAAGGGACCCTCCAATAAGAAGCAGCCATCATTTGGAACTTCATTGTAGTACCATGTATCATCTTGTCTGTTTGTGCTCAGATCCGCTCCTCACTTCCTCTCTGCCCCAGTCAGCAGGGCAGGGTAGCAGTCCCACACATTTATTTCCCCAGTTCCTGTATGAGTTGATTTCCTGCTGGGCCAAGACAAAGAGACAGTAGCGAGAGTTTACTGGTGAGAGCCAGAAGAAGGAAGATGCCGTCTCTGCCAACCTCTCTTTGCATTTGTTAGTATTTCTAGAGGTTGAATCTAGAAATACTAACCAAGTATTTCTTGGTTAGCTTAAAAAATAATCAGGTTTTACTTTTGCTTCAGGTAAAACTATAGAGGGATGCTTGATTCACCCTTTGTGTGGTCCCATCCTGCCATGGGTATCCCTGGCATCGGTTTTAGTCCTCACTGGATGGACTCAGGTTCTTAGCTCCAAAATATGGTCTCTCCATTTTTCCTTAGCTCTTTCAACTTATTGAGAAACTTCCCTCATGCCTGATAGGCTTCCCTGTCACCTGTATAACCAAATCCTTCAATTAAGTTCACCCTGTTTGATACACGTAGAGGGCATTTGTTCTTATAACTGGAAACTGTGGTGAATAATACATTTCTGAGCAGTATGAGGACTCTTAGGTAATTTTAGACACATTTATAATAGTCATGGTTCTTGTTGAGGAAGCTTATCTTTTGGATGACTGCCAGAAATAGGACTCATGAACAGAGAAAAAAACCAGGGAACAGTATAGTGTATAACATGATAGAGACATGGTTGATGATGATATTGCTGCAGCTTTTGTCATGCATTATGGGAATGACAATATCAATAATGATGAAAGAATTCTGGAAGTAGCAAATTACTGTTGAATAGAGGTTTTGTTCTTAGCCTTTGTTAAGGACAGTCAATCCCCACCCTGTCGTCCATGTCCATGGGTCGTTTATACATGTTCCTTGACTAGACTCTTCCCCTTCTTCCCCCTATCCTTCTCCCCATCCTCTCTGGCCCCTAGCAGTCTGTTCATTGTTTCCATGCCTCTGGTTCTATTTTGCTCAGTTGTTTGTTTTGTTGATTAGGTTCCACTTATAGGTGAGATCACATGGCATTTCTCTTTCACTGCCTGGCTTATTTCACTTAGCGTAATGCCCTCCAGTTCCATCGCTGCTGTCAGAAGGGTAGGAGCTCCTTTTTTCTTGCTGCTGTGTAGTATTCTATTGTATAAATGTACCACAGTTTTTTGTTCCAGTCATTTACTGATGGGCACTTAGGCTGTTTCCAGCAGTTGGCTATTGTAAATCGTGCTGCTATGAACATTGGGGTGCACAGTTTCTTTTGAGTTGGTGTTTCAGGGTTCTTAGGGCACAATTCCAGCGGTGGAATCACTGAATCAAAAGGCAGTTCCATTTTTAGTTTTTTGAGGACATTCCACACTGTTTTCCACAGTGGCTACACCATCTGCATTCCCACCACCAGTGCACTAGGGTTCCCTTTTTTCCATATCCTTTCCAGCACTTGTTGCTTGCTGATTTGTTAATGATGGTGACTCTGACTGGTGTGAGGTGGTATCTCATTGTGGTTTTAATTTGCATCTCTCTGATAGTTAGTGATGTTGAGCATCAAATGTTATTAAAAAGATTCCGCCTTTCCTAAAGGTAAATGCTCACTTTTTAAAAATTGAAGTCCCCTAACATTTGTCTAGAACTCACCTTCTTGCAGTTCTTTCTAATTATGATCCTAATGCATCGCCTGGCATAAGGAACTCCAAATATTGTTCACTCCTAGCTCTTGTGTTGCCCTGCTCCATCTGCCTGATGGATTTCACTTTGCAAATCCAGACCCTAGATTACTCATGCCACCTGTCACCACATACTCAGTACCAAGCTGTCTACCTGGTTGGACTCTTTCCCATTATTTGCTGCTAGGCCGTTCTTGTGCCAGAGAAACACTCTTGCCTTATTTAACTCTTCTATGCTGAGCTATTGAAGACACAACAGGAACCACTAAGCATATTATTTCTAATGTTTTTATGCGCTTGAGGACAATGATAATGTTCTGCTTCTAGCATAAAAAGAAAGACACTTACCCTGGACTTTGGAGACTACTGAAGGAGTTGTTGTCCCTCTTTTTCTATGAAAAAATGAGTCAAGCCATTTTCTGCAAATGAGTGCTGTTAATTATTGGGTCATTAACCTTTACAATGTCAATGTGGTCTTCATATCAAATTCAGTTAAATGACTGCCAGAGGTAACAGTTAAGGGAACATTTCACCTAAATGAACATATTAATGCTTTATTTAGTTCTAAATGCACTGTGAAGGATTTAGATTAGGGCTGGCCTCTGATAAAGAAGCAATATACCTGAAAGAACAATCTCACAGCAAGAAAGTGGAAATTTGACGCATAAACTATAGCCTGCTTTCTAATCTTTCCCATTTCTTTCTTTCCTACTTTTCGCTGTATTGTATATTTTGAATTTTTCCTTCTTTTCAATAGATAATACACTAACCAGCTTGCACACAAGTAGACAAAAGGATTACTATATGTGTGTGTCCACATTCACCCTCAAGTTCATTCCTGTGCGAGCCTATCTGCCATTCTGGGTGGAAACAATTGATCTTGTCCTGCCTCCTACTTGCAGTCAGGCTCCACTTGTTTTCTGGCTCAGAACACCATTTTACACCCTTTTTATTCTTCCATTGCTCCACTAATTTAGATTGCAGTGGAGTTAATAAGTTTAAGAAAGATTTTATATTATAAGAGCAAGTCATTTATTAGATTAAATCATTACATTCACATTTTTGTCCAAAAAAATGTAAGTAACTTCTCTAAATTTTAATATACTTTACTAAAAATTTTCAGGTTGAAAATTTATTAATAATAAATGTTCATTAAGTTGTATGTAGTAAGATTTCTATTAGTGTATGAGAAGCATATTAGAAGTCAGTCAAATACATATTCTCTACCTGTTCTGAATATTGAGAAATAAACCATGTGGTAAAAAACCAGCCACATTCAGAAAGCAACTGGTGAAAATTCTGATAATGTTAAGATATACTATGCAGTATACCTTCTCAAATCTATGTGTCTTAATGTTAGAGACTCTTTCTTGGGTTGAATAGAATTATGAGCTTTCCTCTCAAGAAAGAAGAGTGGGGGGCAAAAGAATAAAATGGTCTTTCACAAAAATAACTTGAAACTAATTATATAATGGTATACTGGTGTCATTTAGCTAATACTAGTAAGGAATTACTATGGCATCTTCCAAACTGTTCTTGACACTCTGTGTGTGTCTAGTGTTTTCACTGAGAATCTCTGCTCCAGGACCTGACACAGAGACCTGGAAGGCTGGGATCACTGAGTAAAGCTTCTGAGATCTGATATTTCAGGATTCAATCACCATAACCTTTCGCTTTGTGAATACCATCAATCATCTTTAATTTCTCCTGCCACAGACACATTAGTGATGTTAGGCTGCTTGTGTGCAATGCCAGAGCAACCGGTCAACTTCACTGAGCAGATGAAAATGTCTGTCAAACTAATCACTCCAAACTGTGTAGACATGACAACGTGCTGATTCAATTAATATTTCACTCTTCACAAAGCTGCACTGGCATCAAGAGGACAAAGTCACTGATTATGTCTTGGTTTAAATGCCTCTTGATTCAAGAGTACACCCAGACGTGTGGGTGTATGGACAGCTTGTCTTTAGCTTATATCACTTCAAATTTTATACCCTCTTGGCCTCCTGCAGGAATAATTGAGGGTCCTATTTTAGTTTTTCTTTAAATTCTGACTTCAAAATTCATCATCATTACAAAAAAGTCAAAATCATACTGGCCTACCTGAAAACTTAAATATATGTAACTAAAAGTCATTAGTATGAATTCTTCCTCATATTTTTCAATATATATTTCAATAAATATATATTGAATAAGTTCAATATATATTTCAATAAATGCTTTAATTTTTAATATGTCTCAAATACTGTGGGAGAGGTACTTCAGAGAATTGAGGCATCTGCCTGGTAGCCTTGAAATTGTCCATGTAGACAGCAGCTGATCTGGCCGACCTTAAAACCTCCCATACCAGTAGGTTTACATGATCTTCTTTCTTTTTAATCACTTGAGAATTTCCTCATTTGAGCCTCAGAAGACCTCTAAACTGAGGAGTGTCAGTAGACTTGTGGAAGAAGAAAAACAAAGAAAAGCTTGGAAAAATTATGTGACTTCTTAAGTCTCCATATCTAGCTATGAAATTCAGACATTGCAGCCTGTAGCCCAGATTCATTTTCATTACTGTACTTCAAACTTTCTACATTACTTTGGAAATAAATTGGAACATAAACTTGCTCATATAACTATATCTTTAACTAAGGTGATCATATGTCTCAGTTTGCCTGGGACAATTAACTTTATGCCATTGTCTGATGTAATTATTAATAACATCCCTTTTCACTTTCAAAAGTATCAGTGTTTGGCTGTTATGTTATGGAATTGGCCATTAAAGTATAGAATTGGTTAACTTTAGGATTTTAAATGATTTATTTTTTTAAAGGAAGTCTTAGCTTTTTAAAAGGATTTATTACCATCATACTTTCATCAAAGTTTCACCTACTATAGAACCTAGCTCTTACTTATTCCAATTTATAATCTTTGACCTCAGATTTTCTTACAAATCCTGGGCACCCTTACTATTCTGGACTTGGACTGTCCAGTTAAGTTATGATAAAATTGCATCTGTTCCTGGGTGTGACCCTGCTTTCGTTCTGGTGTTTAAGTTCTGCCTAACTGTCTTTTTTGTCTTTGAACCTCTTCTCCTTCTTACATCTCAGTGCAAGCAGTTGGGAACATCTTTTTCCTATTGAAGCCAGTGAGCATTGCAGCTCTATTTTTGAATCTTGTGACTATTAGAAAAATTTTGAAATCCTCTGAAATTGTCTAACATTTTCTATGGTTACTCCTTCAATTCTGAAGCTTCATTATTCAGTTTGACAAGATAAATAGTCCATAAAATTGACCTTCCAAATGAGTTTCTCCATCTAAGAGGTGAGGGGTTTGTGTGCTTCAATATTTGAGATGAAAATGCTGCCAGGGCTTTCCCGTTGGACTCCACCAGTCTATTCGGCACCTAGTAGAGAAAGCAATTATTGATAACCCCACCCCACCCCCAGATCTGCCACATCATCCCTATGCCCAGTACATCTTTTCACTATCTTACCCTTGATTGAGAGGTCTCCTTCTTAATCAATTTTAGAAGGGGCTGGGAGATAGCAAAGTAAGTAAATATGTGGTATCTGAAGCTCCACTGCTTGAGCCCAAGTAATATCTCCACTATGAACTAAACAGTTAGTCTTTTAATACATTTCTGAACCTTTTGAATCCTCCATTTCCTCATCACAAATCAAAGGTTGTTATAATAATCTAAATCACAGGGTTGTTGTAAGAATTTAATGAGTTACAATATGTGAAACACACAGTGCATGCTACCTTTTAATACTCAATATTTCAGTCTAGAGGGATCCGTTTGGATAAAAGTAACTAACATTCTGTGGTGCTGGTTGGACAGTATATTTACTTTCAGGCGGAGTTTAGTACATGATGATGGTTAATGTAGCATGAGCTCTGCTTCTTGAAATATCAATTTTTATGTGCTTTTAGCAGTCATGTGTTCTTGAAGTGTATAGAGAAACAGATTTAACTGAGGGAGAGGAGGTCAAGTGAGAAAAAGCTAAGTTTGTGTTGTAGGAAAGCTGGCCATTATTTGATGCCCCTCTCCTGTTGGAGAAACTAGGAAGAGTGAGTAGGCTTGCAAGGATATGCAGATTAAAACTGAAGGGGAGGTTATCTGTTAGCAGAAACAGTGCTCCAAAATCATAAGAATGTAAAGAACCAAGGGGAGAATAATGAGAGGGCTCTGAAAGCTATTAGCCCAGTAATAGACACCAGGTGATAAAGTCAAAAGTTAAACAATCCCAAAGCTGGAGAATTGATGGAAGGGGAAAATGTGAGGAGAAATTGTGAACTTATGAGTATCAGTATGATACTACTAACCTGAATCAGAATGTTTGGTATATTTGTAGGTTGTAGGTGAATCTTAACAGTCAGGGATGAAGCAGTCGGTTTTTCAGAATGAATAATCTCACCTGGGGAACTTTTGTTGCTGTCTAGTAAGGAGGCCACCGGGATGGCCATTCTGAGGCTTACATTGCACAGCTGACATATAATACCTTGAAAAAAATATGAAGAATACACTTATTTATTTTTTGTGTGTATTCATTCCCTCATAGCCTTTTGTGGAAATATAAAGTTGTAAAAAAAAAGCATAGAAAGGGTGTATTTATATAAATAAAGTAGATGAGTCACTCTGTTAACATGTGTAAAAGAAGAAAGGCCAAGGTAAAAATCAGATAATGTTGAGATAATGAGCCATTATGACTACAGCTCACAAAATGCAATATTGAACTCTGCATATTTATAAAAGAAACACAGATAGCTAACAGAAGCCCTTCTGATGAAAATCAATATTGAGTCATATTCCAGTGGTTGAGAGGATCAGAGTTCAGTGGAAAGAAGATATTTTAGGAAAAGGGAAAATACACTGTGTGAGGTGAAAAGTAAGGATTGGGAAAGAGAATTGTTTACAGAAAGTAATAAGAGGAAAAGTCTAAAAATTTTGATTCAGTATTTGTGAGCAGCACAAGATTTTAACATATTTGAATAACATATCTTAGCTTTACCAAGAGAATATCTATGAAATGTAACAGAAGCCCACTCAAACCATTTCAAAGTAGAAGTAGTATTGCTAAGACACTGGGATTTCTATGGTAGCCAACTTTAGGAGGTAAAGCCAGTTGTCATGGAAAACGGAGAATCATTAGGCAACTGTCTCTCTGTGTTTTGAAACAGAATTTTCCCAGATACTTACTCGGGCTATGGTCTTTGTTCTTACATGGTTTCCTCCTCCTCAGGACTGTCGGTCTGCACATCACTCTAAGCCTCCATCTCACCCACTGTGGATTTACCTCTAATGAACTTAGAGCTTAGCTCCCAGACTCAACCATTCAATTGTTGAAATTGTTCAGTGTTCCACATCTAAATTTCCTAGGAAGACCATTGTGTTGGTTTTGCTGTTTAAATTCTCCAAGTCAGGTGTCACACAAGATCTCACCTTCTATGGCCAAATGGTTGGTTCGTCCTGAACATATTAATAATCATAGGATGTGTTGAAACAGAAAATTCCAAAGAAGAGAATGTGAACTGCGTAGGTACCCCCACTTAAGTCTTTTAGTTACCAATGCCAATGACCTCTTTTTACTGATTATTCTTCTGAAACTAAAAGGTTAATACCTTTAATCCCCTCTTCTACCTTATCCTTCACTTAAAATTCTTTTTTTTTTTCAACTTCAAAAATATCTTTGTTTAGCCCTGTCTGGTGTACCTCAGTGGACTGAGCATGGGCCTCCGAATCAAAGGATTGCTGGTTTGGTGTCCAGTCAGGGCACATGCCTGGGTTGTGGGACAGGTCCCCAGTAGTGGGCACGCAAGAGGCAACCACACACTGATGTTTCTCTCCCCCTCTCTTTCTCCCTCCCTTCCTCTCTGCCTAAAAATAAATAAATAAAATCTTTAAAAAATATCTTTATTATTCCCATCACCATTTATTCCCCCATTACCCTCTTCCATCTCCACCCACTCCTCTCTCCCCAACAATGACCACACTCTCGTCTGTATCCATGAGCGTCCTCATGTGTGAATAATGACTGATTCTGGATTAATTTCAAAACTTTAGTATTTTAAAATATTTGTAACACTGTATCCTTTCAACTTTTTTGACTTTCTGGACAATTATTTCCTTCCTATGTACTTTACTGTCACTGTGTATTAAGTTACACCTTACATTTTATCTAAACATATTTTTATGTCTCTATCCCAGGCATTGTTTTCTTGTACCTCAAGCTATTCCATGAGAGAAGGCACATTCCCCGCTTCCATGTTACTTTTTTATGGGTGATGCTTCCATCTCTACGCCAAACTCTCTCACCTAAAATTCAAGCCAGCTTCCCATTTTCCACAGAGAAATTCCATTTAACAGATTCTGAATGTTTCTCAGACAACTCAGATCTGCCAAATGTTTCTAGTCGTTTCACTTTATTTCATACTGAGTGAGGCAGAGACTGAGATTGTGAGTTCTTGAACCTAAAATGGCTTCCCAGATATGTTGCAGATTAGCTTTATGAAGTTATTTTTTTAATTTTCCTCTCAGTTTTTAAATTTTCTTCTCAGTAAAATATGGGTAATTATATTTTGTAGTTATTCAACGGATTGATTCAAATGCAAGATATGATCTGCTAAATTTCTATGTATACCATATAAATTCTTTATATGGGATCAATGAATAAGGATATTATGTGCAGTCATACATGGGTTTCCTCATTCTTTTTATATTTTTTATCTGTATGTAATAGAAGGTTAATTTAAAGTGCAAGCTGTACAAAAACTCAAGAGTGAACAACTTCACTCAAGTTTTCCTCCTGTACCTACCTGGGCCTATGTTTTGTCCTGGATCTTGATTCCCACCAGTTTCTTCACCTCATTCCCTTGTCTTCACAAATCAGTGGGCTCAGACTCTCCCTTTGTCATTCTTTCATCAATCTGCATCCAGCTCTTTTATATATAAAATTTTATATTTACTGTTTTCTCTCTAGTACGAATTTAAAATATCTTTTAAATTATTCTTGGGAATTTATTTGTATCAATATAATTTTTGTTAGCATACTGGATACAAAGTTGCAGAGGTTGTAAGTGATCTACTCTATCTGAATTGTATTTGTTCCTATGAACTCTGCCATCTGTGTTCACAAGTTTGTGTACGCTAGCTTTTGGAAATGCAACCACCTGTACATGTGAAGTGTTTGGAAAAAGACTTGGCCTAGAGACTATGTTTTAGGAAATTTTCACTTTGTTCACAGCCAGGATTTGAGCACTGAAATGTAATGTGTCTTAAGCACTAGAATGGGTCATATTTTATCTAAAAACAGTTTTCTTTCTTTCTTTCTTTCTTTTTTTTTTTCCTAGACTACCTCAATTGGAAAATACCCTTGTTGGCTTCTTTCTGCTTATATTTTTTCCTCAACACCTTAATAATCTAATGGTAAAAGGAAACATTAAAGACATAACTCAAAACCACAGAAAGCACTTTCTCTAAGGCTTAGAATAGAGTATGTCTGAATCACCTATTTCGTGTCTCTTTTAACTAAAGACTCCAGTTCACCCTACTGCTGGTGGAAATCAGGATCTTCCCCAGGATCACGAGGAAAGCATCCTAAGGGCCCACACATGGGAGACTGATGTGACAAGGTTTACTGGGGCGGAAACCTGCCCCTGGGTTTCTGATTCCCCATCTCCCACTACGGTACCCCACCATAGAAAAAGTCCAACTGTGTCCTAAGCAAGGTCAAAACAAGCTTAGTCCTTCGGAGCCTGTACGGTCTACCTCAGACCATAGCAGCTGCTAGACCGGCATGGTGAATGCTCCTGGGCAAGAGAGAATGCACATATGACTGGGTGATGGGTGGTCATTGACAGAGAGAGAGAGAGAGAGAGAGAGAGAGAGAGAGAGAGAGAGAGAGAGAGAGAATGTACCTTTCCAAGCTTTTGAGGGCTTTTCATAGGTCCACCCCCTAGTAAGACTGACAGGACTGTATGGTCAGCCCTCCCCACTGCACCCCTGAACAATCCAGTACCGAAAGGTGGACAGTGTTCCTGGGGAGATTCCCGGTGCTCTTAGAATTAAATCTCTCTGGCAGCAGTCCCCTGGAGTGTACGAATGAGTCTGTAAATGCTATAGCTTCCTGGCTAAGCAAACAGGCTTATGCTCCTCAGTTTATTAAACTCAATGTCAAATTCCATCTGTTTCCTTTATTAATACCTAGATAACTATCTGTGGTAACAACCCCACTCCATCGCCCGATGGATACAGTTCTTTTGTCATTTTAGGAATAAAGAGAAATGTTTGTTTCTCAAAGGGATTTTTTAAAGTATCATATGTTTAAGGGGGAACAACATTTTGAGTCTTTTTTCATCTTTTTTTATGACATGGTAAAAGGATCTCAGTCTTTCCCTTTCTAAGCACCCATCTATTTAATATTCTATTTTCTGGATTGTATGTTCCTTTTACAGTTTAGCAGAAGCTCAATCAAACTGAATGAGGGAGAATTGTTCAGGTGATTTTTCTCTTGTCCAATAAAGTCCCCAGATTCTGTATTTAATGGGGTCATAGATATTATCTAATTTCAGTCGTTTTCAGAACTGGGTGCATTATAATTCATTGAGAGGTTTCATAAGATTACTAAGCTCCATACCTTCATGTTTCTCACACTTACATGTTTTTATTTACCAGGAGCTCAGGATTCCACGACATAACACATGTTCCGGATGATGTGCTGCACTCTCTTGGCATTCGAGAGCCATTGATGTGGTCGGATTCCTCACCCTTCAAATGGGGAGGCCCCTGAGTGATCAGTATTACAGTGTATTTGAGCTCAGCTCTGATTGCTGGTTTGACAGCTAGTTAACATCGTCTCTTCTGGTAATAGATGGCACGTTGTATTTCCCTGACTAAGAGAGATGCAAACTTATTGAACTTCAAGTTGGCAGAAGTCATAGGTCCTGAGATCCAAATATTCCACAGGAACCACCTGTGCTTCCATCTTTCTGGGCAAACCATTAGCATGATGAAATGTGGTTTCTGTGGAGGGGACAGAGTGATCAATTTAAAATAAAGCCAGAAGAATAAGCCTCATACACACAGTGTTACATTCAGCTTAATTAGGAGATAAGCCAGGATTCATAGCATCTCATCTTTGTGCAAATACTCAAAAATCAACAGGAAGAAATAAATGGCCTGACAATCTGGGAGAGTTGAAAGAGCCAATAAAAAATATCAACCAACACGAAAGCCACACATCAGATGCAATTTGCTAATGGACTGGCATATTGAGCATCTTGGAAGAAACTGAGGAATCAAATCCCCTTGCATTCAAAAGGTGCAAAGAATTAGTGGGGCTAATAGGATTTATGGAAACATTTGCTGGTAGCTTGCTCTGACTGAATGCAAAGGCTAACCCTGTAATTGCAGAATAATTATGCACAGTCCAAGGCAGTGATGATGTCCATGAGTGGCAATAGCTTTATCATCTAAGAGAGGATTTTCTAGAGCAGCCTAATCCAAACAAGATGATTCAGCTAAAGCTGCAAGTATTTTCTGATTATGATAGTGTGCTGATATCAGTGAAGAGAGTGAGATAGGAAGAAAGGAGGAAACTGTGCAGATGAGCAATAAGATTCCAAATTATGGAATCCATAAACCATATAAACCATATAAGTACAAATGGTTCCCAAAGACATAATGGGCCTATTCAATTAATAAATCATGAGATTGCTATTCTCCTTTGAAGTTGAAAAAGATGGCAGAGTGACCTGAGTTTTAACTGTTTTCAAAATTTTTAAAGTTACTTTTGTTTTATTGACAATAATGAAATACAGATTATACTGTTTATATAAGTTTTCTGGCCTTCCCCCAGGATCAGGATTATAGAACAGTAGAGTGGAAGGAGACCCACGCCATCTAAAGAACTTGTTCCCAAATGCTGGTAAAAAGGGAGTTGCTAAATTGAAAACCTTGGACTCAGTGGGGGAAACCTTGAGAAGTGCAAAATCATGGGTTCCACGAACAAATACTGAGTCAGTAGGATTGTGCTGGGGTCCAGGAATCTGTGAAAATCTTCTCAGGTGATTCAGATTTGCAGCTGTTTTAGAAACTTCTGTTGGATCAGATAAAGCGTTTGCAGTGTCTTGAAAAGTTCCCCCTCCCCATCTGGTTTTGGAATACTGCTTGTGAAAAAGGTATTAATCACTCACAATTTACTAAGTTGTTTATATTGAGTCACTAGATTCCCTTCACAATCCAACACACTGGTCTGCAGTAAATTCACCTGCACATGCCTTCTCCGACCAGGTATGTGTGTGCATACCAGTAAATTCAGGAATACAAACACGCAAGGGTAATGTGGCCCTCTTTGCTTCTCTACTCACCCGCACTCCCACCATTTCCAACGTACTAAGTACGGTAAGAGACATATGACTGTTCGCCAAGGAAAACGTCTGAGGGCACCCGGGTGTGAGAGAGTCGAGCTTCAGCACGTACGCAGCGCCACGCCGCATAAACCATCGTGGCATGCGTGCCAAAGCATATGTCTCTTGCTACAAAAATTAAACAGTATTTCTGGCTGCAATAAAGAGCCCATATATTTAGGCTGAAAAAGATGCCATTAATCTCTCCCTTGTTCCACAAATAAACTAAAACCATAGGGAAGTATCCAAAATAATAAAAAATCATCACATTTGATTTTTTTTTAAATCAAGTGAAACTGCAGCATTTTAAAAGTCGCATCTATGTGTGCACGGGAGAGTGTGTCCAGGGCACGTGAAATTGGAAAGACAGCTGCTGAGAGCTGGGGTAGATACTTTTATAAGTCTTTTTAGTCGAGCTAAATTATGGGGTAAATTGCAGTAAAAAGCTTGCAACACTGTGACATTCAATGTATCAGACGAAAAGAGTGTTCATTTGGCTATTTTGAAAGAGAAGACAAAAGCATAAATATGAAAGAGACATGTTCATTTTGTATTTGCTGATTTGTTCATCTATTCTCTGGAAGTCACTGAGGCAACCATTTTCCCTTGGGAACAGCCCCAGGTGTACTTTGGTTGAATTCACGTAGTACAAAATTCAGGTAAGGTTTCTATGGCAAACAACTGTGGACAAACTTATTGACCTTCAGCCTTCACAGGAAACTCTTTGTTCCTGTGTTTGAAAATGTGGGTATAAAACATAAATATTGTTAGTATCTGGATAAAATCTGCCCACTATTTCTTCACACAGAGTCCTAGGCAAGGTGAGACTCTAAAACACTATGAAAAGTTATGGCTCCTTCCCCTCACTGTATCCTTATTCCCTGTAAATACTTCTCTTGTTTTAATTGATTAAGAAGTTCAAACACTCTCTCACAAGGCTATGTGCATTCTAAGAGAAGTCAGTATGACCCAGTAATCCCTCTTCTGGGTATGTACCTCAACATTTTGAAAACACTTATTTGTAAAAAAATATATGTACTCATATATTCATTGCAGCATTATTCACAATAGCCAAGAAATGGAAGAACACTTAAGTTTTCTTCCATAGTTGGCTGAATAAAGAAGACTTAATACATATATGCAGTGGAATCAGCCATATAGAATGAAATACTGCCATTTGTGACAACATGCAGGGATCTTGAGAGTATTATGCTAAGTAAAATAAGTCAGATGGAAAAGGACAAGAACTGCATGATTTCACTCATATGTGAGATATAAAACAAAAAGCAATACATGAGCAAACAAAACAAACACATAAACAAAAAAGTCTCATAGATACAGACAACAGAATGGTGGTTACTAGAGCACAGAGGGCTGGGGATAGATGGAAGGGTAAAGAGGGTGAAACATATATGGTGTTAGAAGGAGACTAGACTTCAGGTAGCAAGCACACAATAGAGTATATAAATGTTACATTATAAAGTTGTACACCCAAAATTGATATAATATCATTAACAAATGTTACCCCAATAACAAACAATTTTTACAGTGTTCCTAAATGGATTACATTTTATCTATATAATTTCAGGTGCCTTACTGTTCATTCATTTAACAAGCATTTAATGAGTGCCTTACGTGCCAGGCCCTAGTCCAGAAACTAAGGCTATAAAATGAGTGATGTGTAGTGTACCTGCCACTAAGAAATTCACAGTTGTGTACGAGACAGACAAGTAAACAATTATACATTATATTTAATATAGTTAATCTAGTTTGGTCTGCGAGCAAAAAGAAGGGGCATTAATTCCCTTTGGAAAGTGTGTGTGTGTGTGTGTGTGTGTGTGTGTGTGTGTATGCATGTGTGTATATGCATCCAAGCTGAAGCATTCAGGGGTGGGTTAGGGAAGATTTTTTAATAAAAAGAAGGCATGATTTTACCTTGAGGGTTGAGAATTAGGTTCAGGGAGAAAGGCAGGAGAACAACATTTCAGTTGGAACAAAGATGGGCAGAGGTACAGAAGGAAGAGAAAGAGGAATGTTTTTGAGGAATAATATGTAGCTTAGAGGGCCAAAGGAATGGGGAAGAAGTATGACGGAGTCAGAAGTGAATTATGACATAAACTACCTGTGATTTTTAGCTTCTGCAAGCAGATGTCAAAGGCATGTCATTCTATAAAAGAAAATGTTTTCTGTTCTTGTTCGTTTTCCTTTGGCCTCTTTTCCTTAGGCTATGTATTTCTCTATCTCTTTTTTATTTATTGTTGTTCAAGTACAGTTGTCTCCATTTTCGCCCCACTACTCCCCCTCACCCCAGCCATCCCCACCTCTCACCCTTGATACTATCCCCTCCCTTTGGTTTTGTCCATGTGTCCTTCATACATGTTCCTTAAAACCCTTCCCCTTCCCCACTCCATTATCCCCTCCCACCTCCCCTCCGGTCACTGTCAATTTGTTCTTAATTTCACTATCTCTCATTACATTTTGCTTGCCTGTTTGTTTTGTATTTCTCTTTTCTTAAGGAATTAGGAAACAATAAATTTTGAATAGGTATGACATAGGAAAATATAACTAGGATGGGTAATAAGCATTAAATTCTTTATTTGATTAAGTTACTCACATCATCACCAACCCTAGAAATCACTTTGCATATCTGTTTTCGTATCTCATTACACTAATAAAAATTAAATGCCTTTATGGTTCATAGGAATAACAAGCGAGCGAAGTATTAGCAATTTAAAGTGAGGGCTTAAACAACCCTATCATTGGAAACTATTATTCATCTATTGCTGTAAGGACAGGACCAAAACTAGCAGGTCTTTTGATTTTCTAAGAGAAACCAGTAAGCTGTATTTTTAATATAAAATTTGATTTTGTGTGATTTCTCATTATTTAAATTTTTTTGGGGGGGAAAGAAAACGGCAGGGAAGCTATCACCCAGCATAGATATCTTGTTATATATCACATCTACTCAACAATCTGTTCTGTTTTCTAAACAAACCACATCTTTGAATTGAATTTACCCTTAAGATGATGAGGTTTTAACTTTCAAATTATAGCTTCTTTCAGTCCTTGAAATGGAACAATCATGTGTTTACTATCCTTCAGTTGTCTCATTTGATCATTATGATTATCAGAAAAAATACGCATAAAAGATACCGAAACCTACTTATAATTTTGGTCAAAGAATAAGTAGGTTTCTTCTCACCTATCAGAAGTGAAAGGAAAATGTTTGTCTTTAAAAAAAAGTCTGATCTTATCACTTTGTCTTTTCTTGAAGGACCAGGGGTGAAATGCCTAGGAGAGAAAAGTCAAAGGATTGGCTCTATTTAACGGAATTCAAGACCCTTACGGAACATCAGCAGGACACTAAAAGACATTTTATTCATTTGGTTCGAATTTGGAAGTTGTCTTTAAAAAGGTTAAAAGCCCTAAAATAGAATAATCCCCTTTTCTTTTTTTTTTTGTTACTTTTCTTTTAGTTCCACATTTTTTTATTGTTGTTGAAGTACAGTTGTCTCCACGTCCCCCCACCACTCCCCCTCACCCCAGACATCCCCACTTCTGCACGTATACAGTTTTGAGAGACGTGGCTAGTTAGCTTATTTTAGTTCTCCAAGCAAAGGAAGTGACCACACTCACATTACCAGAGGCATCAGTCAAGTCTCACGTCTGAATAAATCAGAAAGGAAAGTGTTCCTCAGATAAGGGCAGGCCCTCAGAATATTGCGGCACATTTGAGTTCTGATTCTAACTAAGTAAGCTATAGGGATATTTAAATCTATTAATAGAATTAATATATGTAGTTATTTATGCATAATTACTGGTGACTTCAAACAAAGCTAGAAACACATGATTCGTATTACAGACAGGTATATTTGCCAGACTCCTGTCTATGAATTATTTGCTGGTTTTAAACACAAATATGACCTCCCTGTCATCCCTTTCTATATATTTTTTATTTTTAACAAAGTTATACTTTGCACACGTTTGAACCACCAAATAGCACTCAGATGGGTGCGACAATATACGAACATTCTTCTGCTTCAACTTTGCCTGGACACATTTTCTGATCGTCAGAGGCCACCGTATTCCGTTTTACCTATACCTTCCCAAGTTTTGTCTTCATGTTTGTAAATAATTTGTTATAATTTTTGATTAAAGCAGTAGGCCATGCTACTGACCCTCATAGTTGCTGAAACTGAGCTTCCCAGTACCTCCACACATCTTTCAATGCCCCATCTTTAAGCTATGTCTGTTTTTATGTAAGCAGTGTTTATTTCTGTGACTATAATTCTACAAATACTTTTCACTGATCATCTCAGTAGTACCCCCTGAAAATATTTTCCTTCTTCTCATGGAATTTTTACAAGAACATTTGCCACAGATATAGTAAGTATTTCTTCCCAGTGGTCGAACATAGTGCCAAATACTCATTTCCGTTTTATTCCTGGAGAATTCATCTTTCTCTCTGTCTTCCTACCCTGTTTAGTCCTGGGAAACTTAGGTTGTACAATTTATAGGAAAATATTTATTATCCAAAGGCCTAACAATAAATCCATTTTATCTTTATTATTGTTTATAGTTGCTAGTGGATTGAATTCTTGGTTGAAATAAACATTTTTCAGATTTTAAAGCCATTATTTTATTTAATTTCCAAGTCTTAGGTGTTTGTTGAAAAAATAAAGTACTTTTTACTCTCATTCCTTTTGTATATGATTTTTATCTTGCCCCTGTCACTGCCTTTGGGTCTTTCTTTTTATTCTTGATATTCTGATTTTTAATAAAGATATGACTTGCTGTGGGCTTTTTATCATTAAGTCAATTAAGTGTACTGCCCACTTATTTACACATTATTTAGAAAACACAGCCCTGGCTGGCATGGTTCGGTGGATTGAGTGCTGGCCTGCGAACTGAAAGGTCACAGGTTTGATTCTCAGTGAGGGCGCATGCTGGGTTGCGGGCCTGGTCCCCAGTTCGGGACGTGAGACAACCCATTGATGTTTCTCTCCCCCTCCTTCTCCTTCCCTTCCTCTCTCTCTAAAAATAAATAAAATCTTAAAAAAGAAAAAAAGAAAATACATGTGTATATTTTGGGGATAATTTATTTTCATTATAGATTTTATTATATATTATTACAGTATTTATTTGAAATGTCTCTATGTCCATTTTCCCCTTTTTATTTTTCTGATATTCCTATTATCTCTGGTTGTTGGATCTCTTGATTGATCCTCTTCTTCATTTCTTTAACTTTATTGTCTACCTTATAATAAATTTCCTTGAATTTATATTCACAACCTATTACTTTTGCTTTATTACTTTAATACTTACTTTCAAATTACTTCTCCATCCTGGATAATTTCAAATAATCTTTTTATCCTGTACTTTTTGTAGTGTTATCCTTCTGTGCAATGTAGTATCTTTATGCATCTGAAGCTGGTGTTTGTATGTAATTTTCATGTTTCCTTTTCTGTTTGTTTTATTCAGCTTCATTTGTTAATGTTCCTCCCATTCATATAAGCTTTCTCAAACATCTGATAATCATTCTGGTAATTACCGACTCTCTACACATAACTAAAAATAAGTCACTGGAAAGGAGATTCTGAGTCAAGTTAACAGATGGGATATACTGATAAGAGGACTTTTGAATGCAAGGTGTTTGGGTGGGCAGATAGATTTTGGGGGAAAAGATCTCACATTTCAGATTTTTTAAAGATAGTTTTATCCATGACGTTGAGTTTCTTTAGAAACCATAGTCCAGGTTCCAGCTTGGGGAGGATATAGAACAATTGCAGGGTGATGCAAAGTGCCTGAAACACTTCATCATTCTCTTTTTATCTTACATTTTATTGCTGTGTTATGTTCTCACCTTAGCTCTCCATGCCCACTCTGTTGCCACTATATCTAGGTAAGTAGAGGCTCCCAAGTAAAATATTTTCAGAAGACAACATCTCCTGACAAGGTGGGTGGGCTAATTACATGAGTATGAGGTTGAGGGTACGGCACCCGGATAGGGGAGGATGTCATGGTTATCACAACTCTGACGAGAGATTTTCAGCTAATCGGTTCGGGATACAACTTTACTCCCACCTTCCTGGGCAGCCTGTGCCATCAAGCATGAGTTTTTTTAATAATTTCTATCTGGTCAACCATGCTTCTCTTTGCGATTCCTTTCTGAAGGTACTCACTCCTGTCTGTTAAATCAGATAAGATCTCCTTTACCTAGTTAGTCAATGAATGATCCTCCGTTGTCCATTTCCACCTTCTAAAATCTGTTGGTACATTAGTCCCACTGCTAGATAAATTTACATTTTCTCAATTCTCATTGGTTTGTTACCTTTTCCTCTTTACTGTCACCAGAGTGAAATCTGTAGGAAAATAGAAAATTCATTTTTGCCTAATTATGTTGAACACTTAGTCTAAATTTAGCATTTTTTCCTCAGCATTTTTAAAAGGATAAAAGCATCTTTGAACTAAGTAGTAATTAATATGGTCATTTCATTGTTTTTAAGTTGCTCTAACTTCTGAATGAAATCTCGAGGTAACTGACAGAAGCCCTTTCCATGACTTTTGGTACAATCTCACTTTGCTCAACCTTGTAGCAGTCCCTGGGCTGTTAGAACATCTGGAGTGACAGAGGAAAGTACTAGAAAAATTGTCTTGTAGGAGAAAGAGCCCTGAGATTTCTGCCTCACATAATGGCTTTATCAACAGTTTTCATTAAAAACACATCCATGCTAACATTAAGTTCATTCCATCACTTTTAATGGGACTTTTTATGTATGTGCCAAGGAAGCAAATTTAAAAAATGTGATGTGTAGGGCACATTGCAATCCATTTAGAAGTTCATCATTTCCATAACAAAAATATAAGCCACTCAGATGCATGATTTATCACCAGATTATTGGAAAAAGATTTCTCCATTCTCCTTTTCATTCCTTCTACCCAGTGTGTTGGCACACAAGGTGCTTTTATTCCCATCAAATCTTGAGAGATGGAGCTCTTAACTCAGAAAAATAGCATAGGCAAGAACAGACTTTACTTTTACAAAATGATGTTCCATGGGAATATATAAAACAATATGCATTAGAATCCACTGATAAACACTTAACCTTCCAGCACACATCCTAAGAGCATTATTCCCAAAAGTAATGATCAGATTATGACCTATGGTTTGTACCATGCCAAGAATCAAAATGTGGAAATGAAAGCAGGCTTTCCCAGACTGCTCTCCCTAACTCCGTCAGTTCCCTGTAGCCTTTGCCCCAGCTCCCTGCTCTTGATTCTCTTTACACAGAACCAGTGACACAACTACTCATCAGACTCATCATCTTTTTTAGCTCTAGTCCAGCGCCTTTTTCCTGGTCCATTCAATATTCCTAACTGGACCTCATTCCTGAAAATTAACTCCAGAAGAAGACAAACCATTCTGTAAGGTAGAGAAGCCAATGAACATTGTTACTATGTCTGTATTTTATGCCATCTTTCTAAATCCTGCCCAAAGTGAATGGATAAGTGTTTGAAAACATAACAAATGATGATTATATTAAAAGTGGCACTGATATATATGACCAAAGTACATCATGGCTAATATTGCTGTGTTATACATATTAACTCTTTGATTTCCACGCCAACCATAGGGAGTAGTCAGGAGACTGAGCTTCTTCACACTTCACATGATTTTAAAAGGGTAGGTGAGCTAAAGTCATACAGAGGTGGGATTAAATTATTGGATTTATACACCAAATCTAACTCTCTTTCCCACTCCGGGCAGGACTCAGCCTCCTACTTTTGTAGTAGCCTGGAGTTAAATTGCAGTCTCTTGTCTCTGTTCTCGGTTTGCTTCCTTTCCTTTTTTATTCCTGAACTAGTTAGAAGTAGAAGGCATCTACTTGTAAAAAGAAGAAGTGAAATTGTCTCTGCAGATGACATGATCTTATATGCATAAAAAACCCTGAAGAGTCCACCAGTAAACTGTTACACCTAATAAATAAATTCTGTAAAGTTGCAGGTTACAAAATCAACATATAAAAATTACTTGTATTTTTACAAACTAACACCAAGCTATCTGCAAGGTATTAATAAAGCAATTCTATTTACAACAACATAAAAATAAAAGCTTTAGGAATAAATTGAACCAAGGAGGTGAAAGATCTTTATACTGGAAACTAAAGCATTATTGAAAAAAATTGAAGATACAAATAAATGAAAAGATATTCATGCCCATGACTCAGAAGAACTAATATTATTATAAAATGTCTATACCACCCAAAGCAATCTAAAGTTTCAATGAATTCCTATCAGATTTCAAGGGCATTTTTTTAAAGAACTAAAAAAATCCTAAAATTGATATGGACTCACAAAAGACCCTGAATAGGCCAAGCAAACTTGAATAGGAAGAACAAAACTAGAAGGCTTACACTTTCTATTTTCAAACAACATAGTAAAGCTATAATAATCAAAACAGTGTAGTACTGGCATAAAAACAGACATATAGATCAATGGGACAGAAAAAAGAACCCAAAATAAATTCACACAAATAAAGTCAACTAATTTTTAATAAAGGCAGGAAGAATACGCAATGGAGAAAAGATAGCCTTCAGTAAATGGTAGTGGGTAAACTGGATATTTAATTGAAAAAAAATCCCAATTTTAAAAATGGGTAAAGGAACTTAATAGATATTTTTTTCCAAAAAACAACATTCAAATGGCTAACAGGTGTTAGAAAAGATGCTCTGTATCACTAGTGATAAATAAAATATACATCAAAACCACAATGTCACTTCACACCTGTTTGAATGGCTATTACTAAAAAGTCAAAAGATAACAGGTGTTAGCAAAAATGTAGAGAAAAAGAAAACCTTGTACACTTTTGGCGGAATGTAAACTGGTGAAGCTATTATGCAAAACAGTATGACTTTTTCTCAAAAATTTGATATAGAACTTCATTATGATCCAACAATTTCACTTATGGATATATATCCAAAAGAAAACTGATACTATCTCAAAAAGATATATACATTCCCAAGTTCAATGCAGCATTATTTGTAATAACCAAGACATGAAAATCACCTAAGTGTCTGACAATAGATGAATGGGTAAAGAAAACATGATGTATACATATAGTCATGGTATACACACACACACACGCATATACACATATATGCACATACACATAATACATACACACACAAAAGACATGCACACGCGTGCATGTGTACATATCATGCATGCATGTGTGTGTTGTTTCATACACATATTTACACACAATGGTACAGTATTCAGCCTTATTAAAAAACCTTCAATTTGTGACTATATAAATGAACCTGGGAAACATCAGGCTAAGTGAAACTATCCAGATACAGAATAACTAATATTCCATGAGTCACTTAAATGTGTTGTCTTAAAATTTTACAAAAAAAAAAGCCACACTTACAGTTACAGAGACTAGACTAGTACTTACAAGAGACATGGGGAAAAGATGAGATTTAAAAAAAGGAAAATAAACAAAATTGGAATTGTGGTTTCCAGGGGCTAGGCGGTGAGCATCACTGAAATTATTGTTTAATGGGTACAGAGCTTTAGTTTTGCAAGAAAAAAAAAGAGTTCTGGGATTGGAAGATGGTGATGGTTACTCTACAGTGTGAATGTACTCAATACTTCAATACCACTGAAGTGTACACTTAAAAATATTTATGATAGTACACTTATGTTAGGTCTATTTTGCCACAAGAAAAAAGTTGAATCGAAAAGAAAGTGAAGGCAGAAATACTTAATGTTGAGTTCACAGATCTGTAAGGAGGTCTCTGGACATGACAAGTAGATAATAACTCACTTGAAATTGTTTATAAATTGTGTATCCTCCCTCTCCCCATTGGAGGAGAGATTCTAAGAGCTTTCAGCAGAGACAGCTACAGAAATTAAGGAAAGGTTAAGAAAAGATCTACCAGATGTTAGTAATTTAAAAGTTATCAAAATCCAAATGTTTTATTGTTAGATTTTCATGTTTAAGAAATATGTTTAATGCCAATAAATTATATTATTTATCCAATCTATACAAATAATTTCTAGAGTTAGCGAATATTCTGTTTAAGTTGATAGTCTTGTCTCTCTTACATTTCAAAATACCCTGATTTGCAGACTGATCTGTTCATTTGACGGTCAAGAAGCGGTGCTTAGAGATTGTAAATGATTTCACCATGGTGAAAATGCCCTTTTTATATCTAACCAAACACCAGGACTGTCAAATTCTCATTCTTATTAAGGTCAGCAGGCACTTAGAACTTTATGAAATAGTTACAGAGATTTAATATGAGCTTAGTATGTATCACAGTTTTCAGCACCGCATACATAATAATAGCACTTCTCTCTTCACAACAATCTTATGAGATAGGTGCCTATTAGTTTTTACAGTGGTTTGAGTTGATGCTTTCATTTCACAGGTAAGGAAAGCAAGGCTTATAAATATTAACTTACTTATGGTCAGAGAGGAGCGACAGCGTCAGACTCAGCCACATCCGACTCTAATAACCTAACTCTTCGACACTATCATTTTTTCCCTAATTATGAATGAGGAGTGAACTGTAGTCATTGGCACAGAAGTGTATTTGAATTTATTCCAGAATGCAGACCTGCAGGGCACAGAGATGTGAACGCAGCCGGAGGCCTGGAGCCCTGTGAAGGAAGCTGCTAGTTAAAAATCTCTTGATATTGCAGAGTAATGAAAAGGCTAAGGAAGTAATTATCACTATTATTTTTTAAACCAACAATAAACAGATGATGGAGATGGACCCAGCCACCTAAAGCAAACCTTCAAAGAAGGGAGAGCTAATCCCCTGACTTGGCCACATACTGGCTGGAGAACTTGGATACCTTACTTAACTTCTCTTCTCGGTAGCTTGAAATCGTTATCACTCACCTACTCTGCTCCTTCACTGCTGAAATTGCAACTTTCTGTTTTATGCCCCTTTCCACTATATCATTTCTAAAGTCACTGAAAAATGATAGAACAGCTCCTATTGAAAATAAAAACAAAACCTGCTTGTACCAATATTTCCCTTTAAATGCAGCTCTGCCTCTCTCTCCCTTTTCATGGCAAAAATATCCTACAGTGTTGCTTAAAATTTTTATATCCATTCCTTACATACTAATCTCTCTCTTTTAAAAATGATTAGAATAAAATATGGCATACATTAAAAATTGGTTTAAAACAGTGTATTAGGAAAGAAAGAACAAAATTACCATGCCTGTTTTTACATCGTGCTGTAAGAAATAGAAAGTTGTTGGTAGGGACTTGGGAGAGGCCCGTGTACTCCTGACCTCTAATGTCCTCCCCCAGGAACAAACAGTGTCCTGATTGTTTAATTGCCTCTTCTTTTTCTTAAAAGTGGGAGCATATTTGCAAGCAATCCTAAATAATACCTAGTTTAGTTTGGGCTATTTTGAAACTTATATTACTATAGTCGTTCTCTCTCTGTATATTTTGGTGACTGGCTGCTTTTCTAATCAGAGGGTTTTATGAGATTTAACCAAACTAATATTGTAGCTGCAGTTTGTGCTTTTGTTCTATTATGCATTGTTCAATTATATAAATACATGCTAATTTATTTTTCCATTTAACTTTTAATGGACTTTGGTTGTTTCCATCTGTTAGTATAAATAAGGCTGCTATATTCTTTAACATATTCCTAGGCAAAAAACTACACTGATTCCTCTAGAGTAGCCTGAAAAGTATTTAAATTCAACTACAGTGCAAAAGTTTCCAAAGTGTTTGAGCTATTTCCTACTTTTATTAGCATATGATAAGAGTTATTTGTTGCTATACAACCCAGAACGAGATATTACCTCTTTTAAAAGTTCGGCCTACACTTTCATAAAATTTGCCCAGTTTTCTAATTGAGTCTCTTGAACTTTATTATTAATTTTCAAGATATATATATATATATATATACATATATATCATAGCAATTTAGTGAGGATTAAATATAATATCTTCTCTTACCTGTGAACTTACTCTCACTTTGGTTTTTTGGATGACCAAAGTATATCAATCTTACATTTGGTTTTTAATTTCATACTTAAGTCATTAATGGATTTTAAATTAAATTTAGTGTATGGAGTGAGGTGCAATAGCCAATAATCCGATAAAATTCACTAAATGATTCATCCTGAATCCATTGCTCTAAAATGCCTGATTTAATACAAAATCAATACATAAAAATCTGTTTAATTTTTTATATATATATAGTTGATTATGCTATTACAGTTGTCCCATTTTTTTCTCCCCTTTATCCCTCTCTTCCTTGTTCCATCCCTCCTAACATTATTCCCCCACCTTAGTTCATGTCCATGGGAAACACATAAGTTCTTTGGCTTCTCCATTTCCCATACTATTCTTAACCTTCTCCTGTCTATTTTGTACCTACCACTTGCACTTCTCATTCCCTGTAATTTTTCCTCCATTGTCCCCCCCACCCTCCCCAATGATAACCCTCCATGTGATCTCTATTTCTCTGAATCTGTTCCTGTTCTAGTTGTTTGCTTAGTTCATTTTTGTTTCTGTTTTTTTTTAGGTTCGATCCTTGATAGTTGTGAGTTTGTTGTCATTTTACTCTTGTATTTTTTATCTTTTTCTTTTTCTTTATAAGTCCCTTTATCATTTCATATAATAAGGGCTTGGTGATGATGAACTCCTTTAACTTGACCTTATCTAGCACTTTATCTGTCCTTCCATTCTAAATGATAGCTTTGGTGGATAGAGTAATCTTGGATGTAGGTCTTGCCTTTCATGACTTGGAATACTTCTTTCCAGCCCCTTATTGCCTACAAGGTTTCTTTTGAGAAATCAGCTGAGAGTCTTATTGGAACTTCTTTGTAGGTGACTTTTCTCTTGCTGCTTTTAAGATTCTCTCTTTATCTTTAATCTTGGGTAATATAATTATCATGTGTCTTGGTGTGTGCTTCCTTGGTTCCAATTTCTTTGGGACTCTCCGAACTTCTTGGACTTCCTGGAAGTCTATTTCCTTTGCCAGATTGGGGAAGTTCTCCATTATTTTTTCAAATAAATTTTCATTTCTTGCTCTTCCTCTTCTCCTACTGGCACTCCTATGATTCAGATGTTGGAACATTTAAAGTTGTCCCAGAGGTTCCGAAGCCTCTCTGTATTTTTTGAATTTTCGTTTCCTAATTCTGTTCTAGTTGAATGTTTATTTCTTCCTTCTGCTCCAAATCGTTGATTTGAATCCCAGTTTCCTTCCCTTTACTGTTGGTTTCCTGTATATTTTTCTTTGTTTCATTTTGTATAGCTGTTACATTTTCCTCTATTTTGTGACCATACTCAACTGTTTCTGTGAGCATCCTGATTGCCAGTGTTTTGAACTGCACATCTGCTAGGTTGGCTATCTCGGCATCGTTTAGTTCTATTTTTTGAGCTTTGATCTGTTCTTTCATTTGGGCCATATTTTTTTGTCTCAGTGTACTTGTTATGTTGTAAGGGCCAGAGTCTTAGGCATTTGCCAGAGTGGAGCAACATGTCACTTCATTGTGGTGCTATATGTGGCGTGGGGGGTCAGAGAGGGAACAATGCTCCTTGCTGGACTCTCAGCCAGCTTTCAGTCACTTCACCCACTACGCTGCAGCAAATTGGGCCCTTCTAGTGCTAATTCCTGGGTGGGTGATTTTGTGTATATTCTAGGACCCTGTGGGTCTCTCCAATGAACTCTCTGTGAGTCTGGGAGTTTCTCCTGCCACCACAAACCCCACACATTTTTACAGCCAAAGGTTTTGAGACTTTCTTTTCCCGTGCTGGAACCCAGGGTTGCATGGTTTGTCTCAATACCCAGATGTTCCTCCTGTTTTATCCGAACAAATATGGGACTGCCAAGCGTTGCTTTGCCCTCCTGGTCCTTGAGTTGCCAACTTGCCATGCACACTCTCCTCCCTGGCTGCCCATTTCCACCCCTCCTTCCGGTCTGGATGAATGTTTCTTCTTTAACTCCTTGGTTGTTGGAATTCCTTACAATTCAATTTTCTGGCAGTTCTGGTTGTCTTTTGTTCTTAAATTTGTTGTTGTCCTTCTTTTGGTTGTGCAAGGAGGCAAAGTGTATCTACCTATGCCTCTATCTGGGCCGGAAGATCCCACCTATCTTCTAAAATTGAGGTGCCCATAAGAGAAAAGATCAATATTTTTTTCTGATTTGTGAGTGTGCTTAACTTTGTATTACCAAATTTAAAGAGCTTCCTTTTACACTTTTACACATCTGTGAAATTGCATTTTTGATAAGAATACTCTAAAATTAAAGTGAAGAACAAATGAATTGGAATGAGTGAGGAAAGGAGAGACACAGTATCATCAGCATGAGAACAGTGCTCAAAGATGAAAGGGAAGGAAGAATTCACAGCTCCAGGCAGTGAAGGGCCCATTTTGTTCTACTGGAGACAAACAGAGGTTATTTGGATAGAACATACTTCATACATTGCTTCAGGGCTTCATTCTAATTTTGTTTTCTTAAAATTCTCCCAATGTGTAGATTATTGAGCACTAATCTTAAGTTTCTATTGTCATTGACAAATCCATCCCCTTTTTTCTGAGTCAAGTTGGACAGTGAAGAAGTGAATACTTCTTTCTACTCTCACACTAGATATTTCCCTGACTCATTTTATATATATATATATACACACATAGATATAATATGTCTTTCTTAATCATTTATAGTAAGGAAGCATAAAGACACATAACATTTTAAAAATGTAGTTTGTTTTCATTTCTGTATTGATAAGGGTATATTAACCTGAATACATTTAACATTTGAATTTATTTAACTTTTTCGTCTAATACTATCACCACACAAATGTTTGTTTATGACTGGGTTTCCCACATAGGTTTGCCTATACCACTTCAGACTTTAAGACATCCTACTTTAAAGAAATAAAATAAGCCAATATTTTTCAATGAGTTTTATGTCACCTAAAGCTGAATGGCTCACTATTGTGAGTTCTGAAACAGTTGTTGGGATGTCTGGCTTCACTTTGGTTTGCTACTGACAAACTTCTTGACATGGGGCAATTTTCCTCACCCCTCTAAGCTTTAATTTTATCTTCTCATTCAGAAAAATGAGAGAATATTGGAGTAAATGATCTTATAGTTTCTTTTCAGCTCTGATACTCAAGCACTTTCATAAAGTGCTAAAGTTTGTTCCACATTATAAAGTAAGCGAGCAATAGAATTGGAAATATAGCCCTGGAGATATATCTTTAGCTCTAATCATATAACCTAGAGAAAAGAGAGAAATTTCATAAAAAAGAGAAAGTAAAAAAAATCAAAGGTGAGTAGAAAGTGAGGTAAGAGTACAAAAAGAAGAAAATTATTTGAAAAACATCCACAGATAAAAATAAGAAACACATGCTATGATTGCATAATTTTCCTCTTCTAATCTACATTTCCACAAAACCTAAATTATTCAATCCAATCATTCTTCTGTCTCTCCAAAATTTTATGCAAGCATTGGTCAAATACAAAGTCCCTGTCACATCTAGGATCTCTCTTTTCCCTTTATTTCTGTTGTCCCTCCCCCAGCATCCTCTTGCATCAGAGACCTAGTTTTTCTTCGCAGCCTCACCCACACCACATACCACTGTCTACCTCTTCCACCCATTTCCCAAACTCTGGCTGGTGCCTGTGTAAGAAGAAAATCAATCTATACTATAACCACATAATTATTTTATTTTAAGGGATATGCTTTTCATTATTGAGCTGTGGCTCACCAGGACTTTATGAAAACTGTGGAGCAACAACAACAGCACCACCTGGATGTAGCTAAATGAAGTGTGATGATAAAGTGGTATGCAAGGACTAGAGGGGCTGTGTTTGCTTTACCAACATAAGTAAGTGGCCGGTAGCCCTTACATTCACTATTTAAGATCTTATTTCAAGACTGAAATGATGTAATGAAAAAAATACTAGAATGAAGGTACAACCTGTGGGCTATGCAGGCTGTGTATTTAGTTACACAATTCATGATTATAACTAACAATGAGGTGGTCAGTTACATGAACAAATACATCCATACTTCAAAAACACATAAAAGCGCAAAATGCAACAACATCAACAAGTAAATTATAGAACAACTGTCATTCAGAACCACCAGAGCCCTGGCTTGTGTGGCTCAGTGGATTGAGTGCCAGCCTGCAAACCAAAGGGTCACCAGTTTGATTCCCAGTCAGGGCACATGCCTGGATTGCAGGCCAGGTCCCCATTAGGGGGTGTGTGAGAGGCAATCACACACTGATGTTAATCTCCCTCTCTTTCTCCCTCCCTTCCCCTTTTCTAAAAATAAATAAAATCTAAAAAAAAAAAGAGGAAAATTTATTTTTAAAAAAAGAACCACAAGAAATATAGTTGAATGAAAGTCCTACAACTAGGGAATAAAAAAGAAGGCACATAAAGACTGTTTGGAGATGTGCAGAAGGGGCTGGCCCCACACTTACATGTAGGGGATAAAAATCGGAAGGGATAACCTCACTGTAGAAGTCCCTCTGAAAAGGAGGGGTCCCAGACCCACATCAAACCCTGGATTCCAGTGCTGGGAAAGAGAAGTCCCCATTACTTCTGTCTGTAAAATCCAGCAGGACTGAGGCTGCAGGACACAGAGGGATTCTGGAGCCCCGGACAGTTTCTCTTAGAGGGCCCATGCACAGAGTTAATTGGACTCATTCCCTCTGAGCTTGAGCATGGGGGCAGCAGCTTAAAAGGCACCAGAGAATACAGAGAAGAACTTAATTGTCCAGCAACAGTTGGGGGGCAGCTTTCTTCCAGAGAGAAGTGCTGGCAGAGGCCATTTTTCCTTTTGTGAGACCCCCTACCAAATACACACACAGGCCCAGGAGGTGAGTGCCATATCTGAGTCTCCTTCAACTTAGTTGACACTGTAAGCCCTGCCTGGGGGTCCCCTAAGGTCCCACCCCAACCAAATTTCGGGTCTACCCAAGCTATTTTCAGTGGCTTTGGACCATGGTCAATCTTGGCTCAAGCTGCAAATTTTCCTAAAATCTCTCAAACAAGCAATATCTGGCCTTTGCATGCCCTATAGTTCTCTCTAAATGGCCCCAGTCCCAGCACTAGCAACAGCCAACATTTGTTCAGAGATTGGCCCCACCTGGGCACCTCTAAGCCCAGCACAAATAACAGCCACCTGAGGATCACTTTGTAGCTCATGCCAGGTGTCCCAAGGCAACACACAGGCAGTAGCCTGCACCTCCCAGGAGGTCTCAGAGCCAGTTCACCCAGTAAAAAGCTTCAGATCATGTCAAAACATCCCAACCAAATCACCTCCATAAGCAACACACTCAGGGGTGGACTCAGCAGGCACAAGAAAAATAATGACTGAAAAACTTTCCTAAAGTGGTAAAGGAAAGAGACATACAAGTCCAGGAAACACAGAGTCCCAAACAACATGAACCAAAAGAGGCACACACCAAAACACACCATAATTAAAATGCCAAAGCTTAAAGACAAACAAAGAATCTTAAAAGCAACAAGAGAAAAGCCGTTAGTTACTTACATGGGAGCTCCCGTAGGACTGTCAGCTTATTTCTCAACAGAAACTGCAGGCCAGAAGAGAGTGGCAAGAAATATTTAGTCATGAAAACAAGGACCTACAATTATTCTACCCATCAAACCTATTATTTAGAATCTGAGGACAGATAAAGAGCTTCTTACACAAGAAAAATCTAAAGAAGCTTATCACTACAAACCATGATTATATAAAATATTAAGGCGCTTCTAAAAGAAGAATAAGGAGAAGAAGAAGAAAAAGAAGCAAAATATGAACAATAAAATGGCAATAAATACATATGTATTGAAATTGAGTCTGAAAAGCAAAATAAACAAACAAGTAGAACAGAAACGGACTCACAGATACAGAGAACATTTTGATGGCTGCCACATGGAAGGGAGGTTGGGAGGATGGGTGGAAAAGGTAAAAGGATGAAGAAGTGCACGTTGGTTGTTACAGAATAGTTGTGGGGAAGTAAAATGCAGCATCGGGAATTTAGTCAATAATATTCTAATAATTATCATATCAGATGGATATGAGAATTATCAGATAATCACTTAGTAAGTTGTAAAGTGCCTAATTACTGTGGTCTACACCTGAAACTAATGTAATAATGTATGTCAACTGTAATTGAAAATAGAAGATAATTTACAAAGGCATAGGTGCTTAATTTGGATTCTGAAGACAACGAATTAGAGTGAAACAGCAGGTAAAGGGAATTTCGTTGGTATCGCAGGGTGTAATCTTGCAAACCTCTTTCTTCCTGGTTGATACCGTCAGCCCATGGCCCTAGGTTTGTCTAGCATGGGGACAAGTATCTTCCACTTACTGAGAACCTACAAAACATTTGACAATGTTTTACATAGAGTTTCAGACAAATGCTCATAAAAACTTCACTGAAGTATTTTTATCTGTATTTCATAGAGATAAGTTACTTCTCCTAAAGTCCACCTCACTGTTATGGGGCTGAGTTTGACTGACGTTTACCTAAATTCATAATCCTAGTTAGCACTACCCTTCTAACTGCTTGGTTTTCTCTCTCCTTCAGAAACCATCAGTCTCTGGTTACTGAAGCTCAGGGGAAACATTATATAGATGAAAACTAGTTCAAATCCCATCTCTGATACTCACTATCCATAAAATGAGGAGTAATAACACCTATTTTTAGGATCATGCTAATAAGAGAAAATGTTTTTAAAAGGCTTTTACTCAGTGCCTAGTGCATTATAGCTATTCAGTAATGGTGATGGTTACTTTTGTTTGATGTCAAGTAACTTGTTGTCAACGCCTTATCCTGGATCATGTTCTAAACTTACCTTATGTCACCTTACTGACTCACCAGGGAAACCCAATAGCTTATTTGAGACCACAGAGTTTTTTCAAACCCTTGGCCTATTAATAAGTCTGTCTCCCAGTGACTGCCTGTGAGGAAGTGGTACTTGACCTAGGGAGCCAAACATGTAGAATGCCCAAAATATAAAATTAACAAAGCCACTTCTATTTGGGAAGATGTTGAGATCATAACAATTTCAACATTTAAAATATATAGTTACTTATAAACACTATTTATGTAAATGCTATATTCTCAAATAGAGTTATAGAAGGATCTTATTTCACTTCCTGAAAAAAGTCAATATTTACATGGCACATTTATTTTAGGATAAAAAATGACTTGAGGCTAAGATTTTCCTTAACTAGTTCTTCAGTGTGTTTAACTTTAAACATTATATGTCTCCATTTATTCTTATTGTTCAGCTATAGCTGCACTAACAACTCTGAAAGACAGTTTTCATTCACCCACTTTAAAAAGAAACACTGGATAAGTGTCAATTACCCTTAGGACAAAATCTTTTTCTTTTTAATCAAACTGATAAACTCTTAAGAAAGATTATTACTAAGTTATTTTTTTTCTTACAGAATATAACACAACTTTAAAGAGAGATGTATATGTAAGCAATTACACATACATATATATCGTATGGTTTGTTCTGAAGGTATCCATGTTTTACATGAAGGTTTTTCATGTAACATGAAAAATAGAGACATTTATTGAAGAAGACACAAGATACAAGAAACATTGTACATAGGACAATGACGCCTCAGTCCCTTTCAAAGTAGGCACCTTGGGATGTCACACAGTTCTCCCAATTGTGATCAGCTGCCCAATTGTATTTTCCTGAATCTCATCGATAGTCTGAAATCTCTTTCCTTTCAAAGATGGTTTTAGTTTGGGGGAAAACTAGAAAACACAGGGTACCAAATCTGGGCTGCAGGGGTGCTAAGTCACCTGGGTGATTTGATGTTTCACCAAAAAACTCTGCACGAGATGTGATGCCTGAGTGGCTACATTCTAGTGATGAAGCTGCCAGTCACCAGTTACCCATAGCTGTGGTTTTCTCAATTATCCAAGTAATTTCTGTGGAATGTTCAAACTTAATGCAAAATTGGATGCAGATCTGTTGCTCTACTTTGCTCAGTCATTTTGAATGTGACAGCCACACAGTACACATGCTCACTCAATGGCATCTACTGCCCCCACGGACTAGTACAGTGAAGTCATTGTTGTTCATGCATGTGCACTCCAGTCCACTCTCCTCGGCTGCCAAGTTGCACTGATGTTGCTCAAACTCTTCTTTTTATATTAACAATGGCTGGACAGCTATATACACATATACATAGAGGTCTGGCTCAAATAACACCCCTTTTTATTACATAATCATATCCATGTAATTCTGTAACTCAAGCACACCATAGGACAATTTAGGTGAAATATTCAAATTAAAATTATAAATTATTACACCCGTATTATTACCCTCCCAACCACACTGAAGCAGGCCTTACTTCTGCAGAACACCGTATGTTAAAATATATATACACACACACATATATACACATATATACATAGTAATACACATACTCTATATAGGAGTAAATAAATTATATAGAAACATACATATGCATATAACTGTCAAAGCTTATGGGTCAAATTTAATATACCACATGATGTTTTACACCCTACACGAATGTTTTTTATAAATAGTTGAACAAAGATAAAATGAATAATATTACACATTAAAATTATATTACATTTAATTTTCAGTATCCAAAAAGTAAAGTTTTATTGGCAGACAGCTTGCTCATTTATTTATGAATTGTTCTTTACTGCTTTCACAACAAAGCTGACTATGACCCACAAATCCTAAGATACTCACCTGACCCATTATTGGGCAGGCTTGCCGATCTCTGATATACAACAAACACTAACAGTACCTATTCATTGCTCTCTTGCTGTGCTTTAGTTCCTGCAGCCAGCTGCTCAGCTTCTGCCTTTTTCATTCCACTTATCCACACTAGCTCTCTTGTGCATTAGTTGTACTCCTCTGCTCGCTCCATCTGTTGAGGGCGGAAATCAGGCTCTTCCTGGGATTACGAGGAAAACATTCCAATGATCCATGCACAGATATTGTGGTGTGACATGGTTTATTTGAGTGGAAACCTGTCCTTGGATTTCTAATGTCCCTTCACCTTCCATCCCACTATGGGAAAAGCACACCTGTGTCCTTATCAAGGACAAAACAAAAACCAGATTTCAGAGTTTTTGCTTCATATTAAAACCTAGTCTTCGGAGACCATGCAGAATGTCATGGGCCCCGGTAGCTGCTAGACCTGCATGGTTGCCCGCTTCCAGAAGGGGGAACATGTGAATGAATGGGGTGAGTGTGGGTCATGAGAGAGAGAGAGAGAGAGAGAGAGAGAGAGAGAGAGAGGAAGAGAGAGAGAGGAAAAGAGAGAGAGGAAAAGAGAGAGGGAGAGAGAGCGAGCACGCGCAAGAGTACTTCTTTGATCCCCTGGGATTACCTTAGCTTGGCTTTGGGACAGACCAGGTGCTTTTTCAAAATAGCCAATCAACTTCCCATGTTTTCACAGGTTTTTTGATAGGTCCACCCCCTAGTTAGACTGACAAGCTTCATGGTCAAGCACATCCCCGGTCCCCCTCTACTATCCAGTACGGACTGGTGTGGGAGTGCAGGAGTGTTAATCCCCTTGGGGAAGCAACGCTATAATCCTCTGGGGTAAGAAGCTGTAGCTTCCAGGTGAAACAAACAGGCTCATGCTCCCCAGTTTATTAAACTCAATGTCTAATTCCCTTTGCTTCCTTTTCAATTAATAACTCATTAACTACCTACAGTAACACATATACAAATTTGTGTCAGTCTAGCTCAACTATATTCCTTATCTTCCTTCCATGATGACCTTTATTCCTAATTTATATGTGAGTTCTATTCTCAACGTCTACTTTTCCTCAGTTAACACCCCTTCCCTAAGAAAAGCACTTCTTCTTAATAAAAGGTATTTATTTTATCATTTTTAACTCATGAAATTGAGGAGAAGCAGAATTTGCCACCCCAAACATGCCTTTTTTGAAATATGTTAAGGTGGTTATTTTAAAATAACAAAAGACTCAGAAAGAAACATCGATCCTCTCCTTTACCTGCCTGGAGAAATTCAGACAGAAAAAAACCTGCTTAAAGGAAGCGATCTCTCACCTTAGCTAAATATAAACTAAGTGTGACTCCTCCCTGTTCCCTTGTTTCTGGGCGGCCCAGCAAGAATTTGTTTACCCACTGTTTGTTCTTCTCATTTCCCTGAAATGATTGTCAAATTTCTCTTTGAAGTCTCTAATCTCTGCCTCCTTCTCCTTAGTCCATAAAGGCATAGAATCCTTAACTGCCTAGTTCATCCCTGGGTCCTCTATTCTTATTATATGTGCCCAGTTGTGTACATATATAATAAACTTGGATATTTTCTTCTGTCATTCTGCCTCTTGTCTATATGATTATTAGACCAGTCTGAAGATCTTCGAAGGGTTAAAAGGAAAATTATTTTCTTCTACCAAGAAAAAAATAATGAGAACATTTTTTACCCACTGGATTTTGCAATATGTTCATACCATTATATCCTATATGTCAATAACATTATTCTGTAGAATCCATATCTTTGCCACGTATTGTACCTTCACCACTGTATTCATCCATTCATCCTTGTACCCACACACCCATTCATTCATCTCACCAATGAGTATTAGGTACATGCCAGACAAGAAGGAAGATAAGATGTATTCTCTGTCCCTGCAGAGCTCACATTCTAGTGTGGGAAAAGACATAAACAATTAGAGTTTAAAATACTGAATACTATATAAGAAGAAATATTGAGAAGGATAACTGAGGGCCAAAAAGAATGAAACTTCAATATTTTATTGCCATCACCTTCCAACCTTTTCAACAATCTTGTAACTCTAGCTAATTTTATCAATATTTTACCTTTATTCAATTACTTAGTATCATTATGATCTCTTAGTTCCTCAAGGTAGTTCCTATACTCTGACACAGCCAATATTTACGTCACTGTTACCCACACAAAGTGGCCACACTTAAGGTCATTCATAGTAAGTTGTAATTTCTTCCTATGGAAGTGTTACTATTTCTGGTTTCCTGGCTCTTACCTTAGTTGCTCTTGACCCATATTTTGGCCTCCGATTCTTCCAAATGTGGTTTGACATATGGTCAAACCACACCGTTTGCCACTTCCATTAGGCAGAACATGCCTTGGTCTGTCACGTCAGCAGTGCCTCACTAGGTCTCCCCCACACTTCAAACTTCGGTCTTCATTTATACTCATATTGCCAACCTGATACTTAGGTAACGTGACAATACTTCTTTCCTTTTCCCTTATTGTATTTAAAGGATTGTTGCAGACAATCATAAGGAAGTATAGAATTTTTCCGTTAATGATTTCCGTTCTCTATCATTAACTCGAGTTTCAGTGCTACACAATAATCTCTAAAGTGGCTGTTGCAAACTGCTTAAATTACCTTCCAGAATCTCTCAAAACGTCCTCCAATTACTTCACAGATTGCCATCAATATAAAGCTGTTAGATTACACTTTCTTCTATGATGTGCAGCCTGTGTCAAAATTTACCCCACACAACCTGTACTATCTAGGTTACTGGAATACAAACTCGGGGATAGCCTTCTAAGCTAAATGGGGACTTTAAATATTTCTTCCAAAATTAGCAGAAGGAAGCTTCCACATTGTCTTCAGATCAGCAGAGATTATAGATTCAACACAGAAGCAGTAATAGGAAATATTCACAGTGAGATAACATGCTGTACCCTGGTAGGGACAGAAAGCAGCCTATTCTTTGTATGCTTAATAACTAAGGGCAGGGGCATTAAGGGAGTCACACCTATACCTGCTATTGTATTTGAATAACATATAATGAGGTCCACAGAATCAATTAAGAATGAAGCTGTGTTGTCTCTTTGTTCTGCATATATTCCCTAAAGCCATATAGGATATAGTATCTAGATCTGACTCTGCCACTTATTAACTGTTAGAACATGAGTCAGCCATAAAACCTCATGAGGCTTCATGATTTCTGAGATGTGGCCTTGTTCAAAATAAATTTTAAAATATTTATTTCTTCGCTAAAAACATGGCTCTTGATTCATGCCATTACTCAAGTCCCCATTACTATGTTATCAGGGAGTATTCTCCCTCATTCTTATTTATTTTAGCTAAATGTAATTGCAGCATTTAACAAAATGCATGGCTGGAGGGAAATGCAAGAGAGGAGGGAGAAAATTAGCCTTAGGGATTCAAGTAGGTAAGATGCTTCAGTAATCTCTGTTCTCTCATATCTGACAACAGGTCACACTCCCATTTAGCAATTCATTTTGTTCTTAATGGTATGCAGAAGTTCAGAGTTGCATTATGGAAAAATAGTAAAGTTTATGCAAGTAATAGGACAAAATGGACCGGGTTCCGGCAGAATTCACTGTATAAAATCTAAATAACAAAGGAGCCTCAGAAAAAAGACATTGACTTTACACTGTATTCAATGGCCAACATAAAGTTAGATAGTGAGTCTAATTTTCCTTCTTCTAGGCACATAAATTTTATTATCCCCAGTGGAAGGCAGGTAAGAAAAAGGACATTTAGATGAGTCTTCTCAGTATACAACTGATGTGTTGTGCTTGTTGTGTAGGTATATAAACTCAACCTTTTAAACATTTTTAAACTATTTTCTCAACTGCAACTATCTTATTTCAGGCCACTTTCTTCCTAAATTATTGTATCAGGTCAGCATCCTAAGTGCCTCCCTATCAACATAATGCAGTCTGCTACACGCTCTTTCATTGGAGTTCCACATCATCCTTTTGGCTGAAATCTTTCACAAACATACTTTTTCCTACTGGAAAATGGCAGTAATTTTAATAGGCGAACATTCCTTCAAAATCATCCCAGTGTTCCTGGCTAGTTGTAAACGCTTTTTAAAAATTCATGTTTTTTTCTTTTTCTTTTTTTACAAAGTCAATTATGAAATATATCCCCTTGTGTAAACATCCCCGAAGACTGTAGGACAGGAGAAAATACAGCAAAGTGATGAAAGCAAGAAGATAAGAAACCATTTTGTTGTCATTTATTTATTCCTCACATAACCCCTCTTGGAGGCCCTTAAGATCACCCCCTCATTTGGATAATCACTAGGAGGACTCACAGGAGTTGGCATATAGTTATCTGATGGCTAAGGCTTATTGCACTGCTGTTTTGAGGATATGCAAGCAGATAATAAGGAGACAAGACATAGGTAGTATCTGGAGAAATCCATATATGGGCTTCCATATGCTCTCTTTTTCATATGAGGTTTCTCATTAAGTATAATCTTTCAAACAGCAACTAAATGCAATATGAGTTTGAAGCTCATTAGAGATTTGGTGCCCAATGTATGTATTGAGGGTTGGTTACAGAGCACCTTCTGCCTACTATTTATCAAAATCTCAGACTCCCAGAAGGAAAGCAGGTGTTCATCATAATCATATTGTTTGCACAAACAGACTAAGAACAGTGAACCATTTGTATAGTTAGCTGTTGCCGGAGGATTAATTTGCAAGCAGGTTTTTCTCAGGATAGCAGTGTCAGTCTTGTTGTTACCTGTTTACTGGCACACCCCCAGACTCAATATCTGGATAGAAAGTAATGGAAAGTGTAAGCCTGAATACATCAGAAGTAGTGACCTAATCCTCAAAAAGGACGCATGAGGCAGGTTGCATTCCATAACCAACGTAGTGCAGGGAAGAAGGCAGATAAAATAAATGAGATAGATGCATATATGCTTGTGCATCTGTTTCCTTGTGAATACGGGTACACAGTTCTGTACAACTTGTGAGACCATGTGGCATTTTGATAGAAACGCAGACCATCATACACCTGAGCAAAGGCCAAAGATGGCAACATGAGCAGAAGTATTTAAGACAATAGTGAGAACCAACGTTTCCAGTGGTTGTTTCCAATTCTTATTCTCAGTGTCCAGAAAGATTGGTCACTCCTCTGTGTGTCTGGACCAAATGTCATCAGGTGTCCAGAATGTAAGATAGTTCTAATGCCACAACGACAGAATGAACACTGTAGTACACTATGACTCCATAGTGAGCGTTGGTAGGGCTTTGGGTGCAGAACAGGCGATGACTGAGAATTTACTGAACAAACTAGATGACCCACAACTCTCTTTATCTGAGAGCTGATATGAATAAACAGAATATCAAATCTGTTGAGAAAACAATTTAACTGAAAAGAAATATCAATTGAACAATCTGAGTTGCAATGTTTTTTTAGCAGGGAAAAGTTGGATAATTCATAAAAAATGGTTGCATGGATTTTATGACATGAAAATTCTATAGTATATTTCTATAGTTTTGTACTATAATTCTGTTTTGAAACTTACAATACAAATAATTGAATGTGCTGCTTTTGATAGTATCTTTTCTATAAAGACATAACAATAAGGGGATATGATAATAACTTGAATGGGAGATTTCTTCATAGCTTAGTTGATTAGGAGAGGCCTCACTCTTGAATGACAGTTTTGAAACTTGAAGGTCACACAGGATTTTATAATTTAAAATGCTATTTTCAAACTACTCTAAACTAAGGATACAACTTGCAGAATACCCAAGTATGGAACAGATTTAGCAAAAGCAAGAAATGTACGCATTTTGCAACAACCTATAGGAGATGCAATGGTGACAGCAAAGGTCAGTTTAGCACGCGGCATGGGCTGAATGTGGGGAGGGGAAGGGGACAGAGTGATCCAGGGTCCTTTCCAGATCTTCACTCTGCTTTTTGTGTTGAAGTTCATCTAAAATGAGGTTCAAATAATTAATCTTACATCTGGCTAGTACAAAAGAGATGTAACCAAAAAAGTAAAATCTAATGATAGTACTTTTAAGAGATTTGCAAAGCAATGCTTTGCATACTAAATGTTGCAAATGTTGAAAAGAAAAACAGAATTTCTATGTACAAGGGAATTCTTGAACCAGAGGAAAAATTTCAGGATTATATTGATCAATTCTTTAATTCAAAGCCCGTCCTCACATGAGAAATTTTAGCCATTAACTTCCCTCGTTAAGGAGTTTTGGGGGACGGTTCGATACCTATTGCAATCCCTTGAGAAAAATTCCAGTAGAACTCTGTCTGAAAGATGGTCCCTTCCCATTCAAAATTCCCATCATTGCAGTGCAGGAAACAGTAGGCATGTGGGGACCTGGAGCTGAGACAAAATCCTCACATCTGAATGTGTTGGGAAACTAGGAACCTAGGACATAGTCATATGTCTAAAGATGAGTAAGGGACCTAGTCATATACACACTCATAGCATTCAGAAGAAAACAAGAAATATCGCAACTTTCGCTTTTCTGAAAAATGCTGTCTCTATCTTACTTTCTTTCCTATGTGATATTGAGCAATGTTAGCACCTATTAATTGACTATGTGCCAAATGTTTTCTAAATGGGTTATATCGGTTACCTACACAATATTAATTCTTTCTTTTTTTCTGCAAATCCTAAAGTACCGAGATTTGCGGGGGGTGGGGGTGGGGAACAGTAACCAGAAACAAAGCAAAATGCTGATACTCAGTCTTGTATTCAGGTAAAAGTAGGCAGAATATAGGGGCAGCAGTGCATGTACGACAACTCCAGGACAGTTCATAACAGTTCCATCTGCTGGCAGGCACCTTTTGCTCCGACTTTCTGTTATGAATGAAGACTGATGCTGCAGAGGCTGCCACTTGCTAAGCAATGTCCCTTCACAGCCTTGGCTTGAAGTGAAACCATACAAAACTTTCCAACAATTTTCCCATTAATTTGACAGCCCTGTGTGACTGAGGAGCGTCTCAAATAATAGCAAGAAAATTACACAGCTGTCCCTGCTTCCAATTTTTAAAAAATTCAAAACTCTCTTCAGCCCTCAGATCCTCTTTCAGCATCCTCTGTCCCCAAATTCAGAATGAAATTGTACCGTCCAGAGCCTGGCCAGAGACCAAGAGCTGGTACCAGAAACACGTGAACCAGAGGTTGCGCGGGTGCAATAGGAAAGTAGAAACGATTGGTGCCGTCTGTGTCTCAGCACCGGCAGTCTTATGGTTTATTAATAACTTTGTCTTAGATCATGTCAAATGAGCACACAGCAATCATATATCCTGTGTGGGTCAGTTTAGTAAAGCCCAGCCCAGCCATTTACAAAGTGCGGTAAAAACCAGTTGTACTAGTAAGGCATTGGAGATATGTGTATGATGTTTAAATATGCATCTTTTGAAATCAGTCATTTTGAACATTTAGCCAGATTAGAATTATTTGGCGTGCATGCAGAATTTTGCAAAAGTGCACTTGTCATAAGGAGAAAATCTGAAATACCCATTGTGAGGGAAATATTTGTATAATTTACATACATTTGTACATTGAAGTAATAGATTTCAAAAGTTATGTTTATATATAAAGATATTAAAAGCTTGATAGAATGATGATTGAATGTTGTCAAGAGAAAACATTATATAATTAAACTTATAAACAGTATTATTTTAATTAAACAGGAATGTATAGGTAGGAATTTATAAATAAAAACCATGTATAAAAATAACCAGCTCTAACTAGCAGTATTTTTTTCTTTTTTTTTTAGTGGTCGTTACTTTAAAATTTAGGAAAAATATAAATGTCACTTTAAAAAGAATTCTTCAAATGTCACTTCTTTGGGTTTTAGTGAAATTAGATACTCTTTTGTCCTTATGGACTATTTGAGAAAATAACTTTTAAAGGACACAAATAGAAACCTTAGCTATATTTTAGTGCAAACCTTCTAAAAATTCAGTTATGTCTAATTTTTTCCAGCTTAGTATTTCCATCGGGCTAGTTGACAGTCCCTTGTCTAGTAGCACAACCTGCTTGTTGGACCAGCCGTCCCCTCCCTGTGGGTACGCATCCTTTTTCTGTAACGAGGATCCTTCCAGGATGCCTCATATTTCAAAGTTGTTTCTAACCTGTCTGAAATTATCTTGTATAATTTCTTACTAAAAAATACTTCTGCTTGCTTTCACCTCCTTTCTCTGTCTTTTTATTGTACTTTAGTAGAGATAATAAACCAGGACAGCTCCCGAATAGCTGCTTAATTCATTGGACCCTTGTTTACCCTGTTTCCTTCATCAATGATTTATATTTCCTCACGAGGAGAGATCTGCTTGGGCTGCAATGAGTCTGACTGATACATCCCTTGGAAGATACACTCATGTAAAATAGTTATTCCCTGAAATAGTTTTTCAAGTTTAGTCACACTGGGATGCTCTTAACTTGAAACTGAATTCCCTTATTTTGCTGATCTGAACTCTCAGTACAAAAAAACAGCTGGTAAACTAACGAGTTTAAGCTGCAATCTGACAGTGTTTCTCAACTCTCCCATCCTTAAAGACAAAATCTCTTTAATTCATTATTGTTACTACAGAATAAAAATGTACAGTCTACGGGGGTGGGGGACTTAAACTGCTCAAAAATGAAAACTATAATTTAAAATGTTGAATTCCAGATGTGAGATTTATTGAATGCATAATCCTAAACAAGTCGTGGTACATGGCCTTCAGTTTGCTCCTATGAAATCCCTACCCAATAGCATTCTTGGGAAATTAAATACACTGCTCCAGACAATGTGGCTTAAAAATAGTAGGCCCTAAATAAATGTTAATTATTTTCCTAGTGTGTATTAGATACCATCATATACCATAGCCTTTGGATAAAAAGATTATATAACACAAGAACTCTTCAAGAATTTGGTTAAATCTATAGAAACACGTGGGAGAACTAATGGAAGATAACAGGATTGAGAGAAGTGAATTTCATGTAAGATAACTTTTAATCAACAATAATAATTATGATGCTCACTTATTCCCTATTTTTAAGGCTGTGCATGTGTTTATGTTGTAGCTATTATGTTCCCTATGCACTATTAGAATACAGTAATAAAAGACATTTCTGTCACCGCATAGTGAACTTTACATTTTAGACAAAGAAGGGGCAATCAGAAAGCAGCTAAGTAGAAAAATGTAGATATATGATTTATTTTTGATATCACGAAGCAAACAAGACTTGGAATATTAAGTTGAAGAAAAGGAAAATTAGGAAAAACAACTGATTAAAGTCAATCCTATTAAATATGTTAAATCATTAACCATATAATCATGTTATTAGTCCCATTCTGTATGTGATAAAGAAATAACCTAGTTCATATGAATGTTTAATCAAATCCTTAAGAGGGCAATGGGGTTGTCACAAGTTTCTGACGTCATGTTTTATTGATGAGGTAGTGAGTTATTGGGTCTCAGATATAAAACCAGGGCACTTGGAAGATGTCTGGGACACCATTCTGACCGTGTGGACTATCCCCCACTGACTGGGGCCATTAATGCATCTGTTTGTATAGTCTACTCATTCGCTCAGTAGATCTTTACTAAGCATACTTTTCATATACTATGTAAGTTATAAAGGAACTTTAATGATGAACATCAAATAATTCTTATACTTAAGAACTCAAAATTTATTCAAAGACAAAAAACATGGTTTTGTGTGATGTAAGTGTAATAAAATAAAGTTATACCCATCACAAAATGGGAGCTTAGTTGGGTGTATATGAGTAGGTATTTAGCAGTAAGGAATTTAACTCTGAAATTTAGTGTAGTGAAGGAAAAACTTGTTTTCTACCTTGTTCAGGTTTTTGATTAGGGGCCTATGAATTAAACTGACAAAAGGCAGATTATCCTGAGAAAAAGAGGTGTGATTATGTAACAAAGGAATGTGAAACAAAGAGGCATTTAAATTTGAGGTTTCCATACTATCTTAATAGGGAAAAGGGAGAGATATAGCACACTTCTAGGTTAAAAAAAAAAAAAAAAAAGACTTCTTTGAAGGAAGGAGAAAGTACACTTCAGGAAAACACATGACTTTTGGGAAATATAAATAGGCCTGTAGGAGAACAGATGGGAGATGTGGTAGTTTTGTAACAACGTCTGTTTGGGTGTGGTACAGGCTTCTTTTCTCTAGGGGGGTTAGTGTTGTTCGTTGAGAGGAGATTTATGACAACTGAGTTCTTTTGGGAGGCTGTACTTTTTGAGGCAATAAGGAATTACAGGAACTCAAATGCCTTCCTCCGAATACATATATTTATGCTACACTGCTTTATTTGGGACCCTTTACCGTCTTTAAGAATAAAGATTTGAAAGTTAAATTCAGAAGTGGAGGGGAAAATTATAAAAAGATGGTGCATGATATGAGGGTCAATTTACTTTTACTGACCAGGAGAAAAAGAAAGGGTTTTATAACTGGAAAAGGAAACCAGAGCAGGACAGTAGTTAAAGTGGTAAAAACAAATTTTATTCAGGAACTATAGCAATAGAGGAAAATACATCTGAGGTCATTAGATAAAAATACATTTTATATATAATGAGGTCATTATACATAAACACAAGAAATGGAGGGGAGTTAATTTTGGTTAAACTAACTTGACAGGATCCTTTCTGAAGACAGGCCAAAGTGATCAGATACCATGGGTAGGGGATGAGTAATTTCATCAGACATGGAAGGAAATTTAGAAGGGTTCTTGACAAAGCTAGTGGTGCAAACATGAAGACTTAATGAAATGGGGCGCTCAGAGATGCCTGACTAAAGTTTGGTCACAGAAAGTCTGTTAGTATGATATAGTAAGGAGTGGGGCAAATGGCAAGTAGGATGTCCTCCCAGAATTATTCTTGCATACATGGGAGCAAAGCATGTAGTAAATCTCACAATCCTAATGACCAAAGTGTCCTCAGAGGATGGTCATAAAATCCTAACTGGGCAGGTTGTGGTGGGTAGTCACAGCCCAGACTATGAAGTCCTTAGTAAAATGTTCATCTTCGCCTTACGCAAGCCCTGTCCAGTGTTCTTGAGCATCTTGGTGCTTACCATCCCTGTTTACTGTAAATGTTAACTGTCCTGTACCAACAAATGTAAAAGAAGTATAAATCTCTTCATTTTACTTCATCCAGTCATAGGTATTTCCCAGCCTGGCTTTCTTGTGTCTTCTTACTCTACCACCAATTGATTTTATGTCATCTTCCTTATGTTCCCTCCTTTGATTCCAAATTCATAAAAAGAACTGCACAACTGCCATTTTCTGGAAGCATTTTCTCAATCTGTTGAGATCTTGCTTCCGGGTGTGTTCTCAGTTTGGCTCAAATAAATTCTAATAAACTCGTGAAATTTTCTATAGGCTTGGATATTCTTATGTCAACATAGAGAACTTCTGCTTCTGATTTTTTCTTCTCTCTCTTTTTTACTTTCTTTTTCTTTCCCTTTCTTTTCTTTATTTCATTTTTTAAATTTCTATGCTAAGCTCAAATCTCACTTATTGTTCTAGATTTGCTATATAGATAATAATGCGTACTGGCAAAAATATTATGCCTTTAGGCAGCAAATAATTTTAAATTCAAAGATTTGTTTGGGAGAAAGTTACCAAACAAACCCACAGGACTAACTACTTTGATAAGGTCAGGGCCTCAATGGAGAACAATATCGATCATTAAGGGGAAGCTTTACTGAAGTTGCTCTTGAATGGATTGAATTGCTCCGTGAGATTTTGCTATGAAAACAAGTTGTCAGAGTTGCTCAAATTTCTTTTTCTTAATTAGGCCTTTGAATTTGAGCTATAATTTCAGACCAGAAAAAAGCAGGTAATGAAATTCTATAGCCAAGAGGGATGGTGAGTGGAATAAAGTGATAATTTAAAAACCAAATGAAAACACAAAATAACAGCAATTTGGTGAGTTCCTTGGCATCATTTTCTATTGTTTCTAATTGGTAAGCAATTAACCTACATTGTTTTTCAAAAATATGTTTTTCTTGCCACAAACAGGAAAATTCCTTATATGTATATTTTTTCCAGAATTGTCTGGCCTTTTCTCATTGCTCTTATTTCTTTTGCTTTTAATCCCACATCCCTAGACAGCGTGTGCATTTTCCATGCCAGCATTGCAACACACAAAGTCCACGTGTTTGCAGTTACAACCTGTTTTTGCCTTTTGTTGGAAAACACAACTTGACTTGTATTTGCTAATGGAGTAATTGTTGCCAAATTGTGTGATCTTTAAGAGCAATCAAACAATTTCTGTGCACTGAAATACCTTTCCAACTGATGCTTGAAATCCCCTAAATAAAGATTAACTTATTAGCATTTAGTGAAACACTCCAAAAATGCAAATGATTCTGTGGATATTAAATAAAATCTGGACTTAGAATGGATTATCTATATCTTTTGTTAAATAGAAAATTATGTAAGACATTTGATAGATAATAATAAGAAAAATTTTATTAAAGGGGAACTATTGAAATAGGTATATAAGTGTTACTGCAATGGAATTTTGTAGTTGGGAGAGAGATGGGGCTTAACTCTGAATACAAGAAGAAAATTTGGGGACTTGCACAAATGAGCAATAAGGGGGGTCAGAGATGTTGAAGGGGTCCAGAACAGGCCTGCCTAAGATGTGCTACTTTGCCAAGAGGACTATTTGAGCTAATAGCAATTGATACCCTGTAGGCTGAAGAAAAACTTTAACTCTCCCTTAAAGGATTTTATTGGAGGGTCTTGTCCATAATGAGTTATTACCATAAATAAATTTCTATGTTCATCGTTATAGCAGAACAAAGAGCTGATTACTGAACATCTGCTCTTACTGTTTTATGTGTTACCCTCCTTCCCTCTGAAGCCTCAAACCTCCATCCCATTCTTTGCATCTAGATGGCATTTACACTGCATTCTACCTTTCTGTATTCAAACCTCTCATGTACATGGGTTCCTATACTGATGAGATGAAATTTGTTTTTACCCTGTTAATCTATCTCATGCCAATCTGACTGTTACACCTATCAAAAGAACCTTTATAAGGTAGAGGAAAATTTGTCCTCCGTAAGAATGGAAAATTTCCAGTTAAAGGTGAGATCATATGGTATTTGTCCCTCACCGCCTGGCTTATTTCACTTAGCATAATGCTCTTCAGTTCCATCCATGCCGTTGCAAAGGGTATAAGCTCATTCTTTCTCTCTGCTGCATAGAATTCCATTGTGTAAATGTACCATAGTTTTTTGATCCAACATAATCAACAAAAGAAAAAAGCAAACAAAATATAACCAGAGACATTGAAGTTAAGAACAATGTAACAATAGCCAGAGGGGAGTGGGGAGGCGATAGTGGGGAGAGGGGTGTACAGGAGCTACCATAAAGGACACAAGGACAAAATCAAGGGGGAGGGTGGAGGTGGGGGAGGGAGGTGGGATTGGCTGGGGTGGGGTGTAAGGATGGGAAGAAAATGCAGACAATTGTAACTGAATAAAAATTTTAAAGAAATTTAAAAAATATCAGTAAGCAAAATCATAAAAAGAATATACCAGAAGCATATATAATTCCAGCAAAATAAAAGTGATTTATAATGAGGAAAAAAAAGAATGGAAAATTTCTAAGAGGAAATATCAGAGATGAGGAGAGTTCTGGCTAAACCAACTTATCAGGATTCTTGCTAAAATTGAACAATGCCGTGGCAAATAGAAAAGTCCAAAAGTCAAGGCCTGCAATGAAAAAGAGCTAAGAAGACCCTATGTAGAACTTGGTCAAAAAGAGAATCACCATCAGTTTTCACATAAATATATTTTAAAGAATTTCCTCTCTTACTATAATGCAAATTTTCTAACAGAACAAAAAACACTGAAACCCATGCTGAGACATACAGGGCAGTTTCAAGTTAGTGCATGTGGCAATAAGACACAAAGCCAGATGTCCTCTATGTTACCTTGATACTTTTCAATCAATAATCATTGCAATCACCACAAAATTTGTGGTAGGTAATAATGGAAGGAAAAGAAAAGATGATCTAAACAATTCTTCTCTATAGCCTTTTTTATGTTGTGTGGTAAAGACACTTGGTTCTCATTTATCTGATTTGAAGTGCTGTTACCATTGGCAAGCTTGGATTTTTTCTGTCAATACAACCTTGAAAACACTGGTGGTTACATTGTGTATCCATTCTAGATTCTCCAGTAATAAATACACAGGAGTCCTATTGAGAAATTGTTCTTCACCATCTACCCTAATTGGTCTTTTTTCAACGTCAGGTGTCCTCGACCTAACTAAATATATTTATGATTGTATTTAGTATCTGAGCAATATGAGTTGAAGTTATTCCCCTTATCCATAGGGGATACATCCCAAGAAACCCAGTAGACGCCTGAAACCATGGATAGTACTATATACACTATGTATTTTCCTATGCGTATATATACCTTTTTACTTAAAGGAAGTGCTTTACAGTTTTTCTTTGGCATATTCAAATTTTCAGCATCACTACTTTTTTTTTTTCCTTTGGGGACATTATTGAATAAAGTGAGGATTACCTGAACACAAGCACTAAGATATCGGGACAGTGGGTCTGATAACCCAGAAGGTAAGGTGTACAGCATGGAGACACTGGAGAGAGGGAAAATTCACATTTCAGGCAGGACACAATGGGACAGCATGAGATTTAATCGTGCTACTCAGAATGGTGCACAATCTAAAGCTTATGACTTGTTTGTTTCTGGAATTTTACATTTAATATTTACGGACCATAGGCGACTATAGGTAACTGAAACTGCAAAAAGTGAAACCATGGAAAAGCTACTGTATTTGGCTGGAACACTAAGGCTTTGACAATCTGCCTCTTTGCCACTTTGCTGCCCTCAGTGAATGGACTTTGCAGTGGCACCACCACCACGTCCAGTCACTTGGTGCTCAGCAGGAGGTATGTGGGAGAATACTGGGAAATCAGTCTTTTCTTTTGCTCAAGTTTCCATCTCTTGTCAAAACTCTGTGCTGCTCTCTTTTTGCTACTAAAGTTGTTAGCTTAGAAGGATTTTCTTTTATGTAGAATCTTTATATATTATATTAGAAGCAGACTACACAAAGTTCAAGTTTCTGACTTTTTTCTATCAGACTTTCAAAACATAAGTAAGCGTCTTTAACAATGCCTTTGACGACTCTGGAGCTGAGAGTTTAAATGTGATTTTGCATTATTATTATTATTATTATTATTATTATTATTATTATTATTTCCTAATCATGTATAAAGTAGTCTTAATTACTTACTATCTGACCTTAACTCAGCCAATTCTACATATTAAAATTTTTCACTGGGAACATTCACCAATATTCAGAGTTCAAGGAAGAAAACAGTGATGCAGTTCAAACAAGCCTAAGAGAGAAAAATGAAAATGTATTAGCTCACTTATCTGAGGCATCCAGGGGTCGAGTATGCCTCTGAAACTTCAGAAATTCAAAATATATAATTTTTCAATTTCTATCCTTCTATCTCCAAGACCCTCTGAAAGTTTTGTCCTTATTTTCTTCCTTTCCTCCCCCTCCCCCTCCCTCTCCTCCTCCTCCTTCTTCTTCTTTTCAAAGGGAGCCTTGGCTACAGAGAAATAAACACTTAAATTATCAGAATTTCATAAACCCAAAGAAAATGAAGGGCATTTAGGGGAGTCTATGGGTAATGAGACCATTTTTTAACAAATCACTATTTAAAGGAATTGGGGTCAGGGGTATAATGTTAGCCATTATCAGACCATATTCTTACTTCTCTAACCAGGATACAGTCCAGAACTACCTAAAAATGGGAATGGTAAATTCCACAAAAGTTAATAAGTATTTTATTCCGAAAAGAGGCAAGGTATGATGTGGAAACCGTAAAGTGAAACAGCTGTCCATACCATATAGCTTTTCTCCACTTCCCTTGAGATACATACATTTAGAATCAAATTCTTGAAGCAAAACAGACACTTTCATAAACAATTGCCTTCCCTTTTGTTAACTGTAAAATAAACATATTTCTGGAAATGCAATTGTCATATTTTGATAGTTTTGCCAAGGAAAAAGTTTTTAAAGGACCAGTTGGTTGGAACCATTCTTGCTCCAAAATATTTTTCCTGCCATCCTAACATTTTACCATCTGCAACTTCATTGTATTAGCCATTATATATCCCTTACAAAAGCCCCATAGAATTGAAACTTTATGATGGGAGGGATGTACAGGATCATTAACTCTACCTCGCAAGCAAGCCATTTAAGTAGTCTTTTTTTACTGCTCAAGTGCTCTTTACCCCAGCCTCCAGTGAGTCCTCTGTGTCCTTGGGTAGCCTGATCTGATGTTAGACATTCCCAATCTTTGGAGAGCGGAGAGTAAATATGTTTTAAGTGCTGCAAAGTATTTTTTCTATCATACTGAGATGAAGAGTACTATTTTATTATCTCACTGATGTTAGGGTCAAGTAAAACAAGTGTAAGTTCCCTCTCCTGAGACAGCCCTTCATGTATACCTAGAGACAGCTGTGTGTTCCCTATGCCTCACTTCTCCTTTAACATAAATAAACATTGCTGCATTATTCAGCTTTTCTTCATTTAAGTAAGTCTAACTCATACCTGTTCAAAGAGAATTTCCTTTTTTTTCAAAACTTCCTAAGACTTAAGAAAAAAAAACACACACTGAAATCTCCCTCTTTCTCTTTCTCTCTCCCCCACCCTCTCTAACAACAGAGACTATGCCAGTAGCAGAAATTTGAATTCTTTTGAAAATGAAAAGGAAAATGATAGAAACTAGGGAAGATATGAATAGAGGCAGAAGAAGAGAAATTACTGTTATAATTGCTTACTGCATTTTTTTTGGTCTTCATGGCAGATAATTCAAGTGCAAAGAACTTCTATTCATCACCAGCTCTGAAGATGATAATAATAGATGTAACTCTTATTACTTAGGATCAGATCAAGGCTTAATTTGTTTAATCATCACAACAGCCTTGAATGTCAGGTATGATTTTCTCCATTTTGCTAATGAAGAAACCAAGAACTTTTTAGGGAAAGAGCATTTTACAGGGGCCAAAATTCAAATGCAGTAATTTGTGGTTGTGATGCCTATGATATCCCCACCTGGTCCTGGGGCATATAAAAATGACATCCCATCACAGGAATGGTTTGATTCTAATCATACCAGTTGGGGAGACCTCCATTTATTCTGCATTCCTATTGACTTGATGCAAACTACAAAATGGATCAACCTTAATATTATGTTAAATGAAAGGGTTCATACATAAAAGACTATATATTGTATGATTCGACTTATGGGAATTAAACAGAAAAAACGTACCTATAACAGTAGGTTCCTAGGGCACAGGAATGGTCATGGGAATGGGAATAAACTGTAAATGAATACCAGGCTTCTTTTGGGAGTAATGAAATGGACTGTGGTGATATTTGCACAATAATTTAAAATTTACTACATTAAAATGTGGACATTTGAAAAGGGAAGTTTACCTCTGACTAGTGTGGCTTCATTGGTTGGGCATCATCCAGCAAAACAAAAGTTCGCCTGTTCAATTCCCTGCCAGGGCACATGCCTGAGTTGCAAGTTGGCCCCTGGTCAGCATGCGTATGAGAGGAAACTGATCAATATTTCTCCTTCACATCATTGTTTCTCTCCCACTCTTTCTCCCTCCCCTTCCGTCTCTCTAAAGTAAATAAATAAAATCTTAAAAAACAAAAAATAAAAATGGAAGTTTATGTCATGTAAAGTATACTTCGCTGAAGCCATTAAACAAAAAGACCTACAAATAAAAATGAGAAGGGACTGAAGCAGCAAGTTTGAACCACTGAACTGCAATAGTACTGGTGGGTTTTTTTTTTTTTTGCATACCCTGAGATGTTATGCATTATGTCATACCATCATTTTATATATACTAAGAAAAAGTATGGCAATTAAACTATAACAAAACTGTAAAAATATTTGTCATGTATTTGGGTATGTGATGTGTTGGTGGGAATATAAACTAGTACAGCCACTATGGAAACATCGGGAGGTTCCTCTAAAAATTAAAAATAGAACTACTGTATCATCCAGCAATTCCACTTCTGGGTATGTATACAAAATAAAAGTAGCATATTGAGGAGATGTCTGCACTGCCTAGTACTGCACTATTTTCCCCATAGCTAAAACCGGGATACAACCCAGCTGTTTGTCAACAGACAAATGAATGGATGAAGAACATGTGACACTCACACACATACACACACAATAGTCTGTTATTCAGCATTTAAAAGGAAGGATATCTTGTCATTTGTGACATAACCAAAAATTATGTGGAATCAAAAAAGGTTGAACGCATAGAAACAGAGCACAGATTGACGGTCACCGGGAGCTGAAGGAAGTCAGCTCTCGGGCTCTGTAGCACAGCATGGTGAACAGTTAATCATACTGTATTATACACTTGAAATCTGCTCCTAGAGTAGGTCTTAAATATTCTCATCACATGTGAGATGATGAATTTGTTACTTAACCTGAATGTGGTAATCATTTCATTGTATACACATATAATGAAATATATATAATATATTCAATCATCACGTTGTACACTGTGAAGTCACAGAATATTGTTCACCAATTATATCTCAATAAATCTTGAAAAAATAAAAGTTTCAGATGTCATGATATTTCAAACCTACATACTTCAGCATGAAAGTTTTTAAGATGAGAATACAATTATTTTTATGATGTCAGTAGATTTTTGATTCAGTTGGAGCCAAAGCTCAGTAAAAGATAAAATTTTATAAATCACTTTCCATATAGGTTAGAACAATGTACTTCTCAAAAGTCATTTGCATCTACTATCTCACTGATTCAAATCTAATATCGTAATGCAAGAAGAACAGGCACTATTGTAATTATCAGTGTTTTAAGGAATAAAAATTAAACCCAAAAGGATTAAGTAAGTTGTTGGAAACCAAGCAATGTGTTTTAAAAAGTTTCATATCTCCATTTTTTTCCAATTCTCCAAGTGAATAAAGGAGAAAGCTTTATGTTAGCACATTAAAGGTTTAGAATCATTAGTAACTTTTATCATTTAAAATCTCTATAAGGTAGGAGTTGTTTTCTCCAGTTTACAGATCACAGCCCAGAAAGTCAGAAGTAACAAATTCTTCACCAGAAGTCACAGAGGAGGTGGTGGAGCTAAAAAGTAAAGATTACTTCTTAGTTCTCCCTTCTCTTTTTCTGTCCCTTCCCTCTCTTTAAAAATAAATAAATAAAATCTTAAAAAAAGAAAAAGCCCTAAACAGTGTGGCTCAGTTGGTTGGATGTTGATCTGCAAAGCAAAATGTGACCAGTTCGATCCCTGGTCAGGGCATATGCCTGGGTTGTAAGTTCGGGCCTGGTCGTGTCGTTCGAGAGGAAACCAAGTTTCTCTCTCACTTCCATGTTTCTCTCCCTCTCTTTTCCCCTCCCTTACCCTCTCTCTAAAAATAAATAAATAAATCTTTAAAAAAAGGTTACTTTTCTAACTCTTAAAACTATGCTGCTTATATCACCAAATGGAGAACATCCGAGTGCTTTTCATTGCTCAGTGTTGTGTCTGTTACAGAGAGCCACCAATTTCACTTAGATTGTAGCTTAATCGATGTTTCTTTTTTCTCTGTCTTTGGTTAAAAATAATAGAAAATTGTAAACAAAATCTCTTAAATTATGTATTCAAGGTAGAGAAGGAACTGACATGTGGAAACATAGTAACTGACATGCACCGAGCTAATGTCTCTATATCAATCCTCACAAGAGCCCGATCACATAGAAAGTATTCAAGTATTGTCATTATCACATATGTGGTAAAAATGATAAGAGAGAAATTATACATTCAACTTTGAAATTGCGGACTTTATACATGCTGCTTTATACATGCTTTTATTTCTCAAAATGTTACAGTTCAGTGGCAAAATTCAGCCTTGGGTTTGTTGAGAATGTTATTTTGAGATAAGTCTCAAATGAAGCAAATTCAAAAGAGAGTGGCTACCTTTTGGAAGCTCTCTCCCACCTTTCCATGCTTCCATCTTATTCCTTAAACCAGTGAGCCTTCTTATTACCTTCAAGACATTAAACTTCTCCTGGTAATGACTTAACACCATCATTACCATTATTTTACTGTAAAAACAGCAGCAACAACAACAAAACCCAAACAGCTGCAATTGTACGAAGTCTCCAATTTGGTAAAATGTCTATCGTAGTGGAAACATTACCCTGCAGGGCTGGGACGTTTACTTGATGAGACAGCGGAATACAGTTGGCAGGAAATTCTTTGCCTCTCAAATCACACAATGCTCATAAAAATTATATTATATAGGACTAAACTGGATTAATATATGGCAATTTACTTCAAAAATAGTCTTGGCACATTGTTGATTTTTGCTCCTTTTAAGAAGCTTGCATCCATGATTAGACTAAGCAGAACCTGTTGGTACTTCATCTGTGCTCCCATTCTGTTTCCTCCTATATCCCCTTCCCCTCCTTCCCCTCTTCAGAGTTCTAATGAGTCCCAAGGCTCCTTTCCACACCCTCTACAAAATCTGAGCTCACATATAATCTAATTTAATAGTCATTTACCCCTTCTTGTGAGTATAATCATAAAAACATTAGAAGTATTACATGATGTATATTATTTCACCTCACATGATTCACTGATTTCCTATTCTTATACTATTACAACAGTAATTCAAATTCTGGTAAAAAATGAATTGTCCCAATTATAAAAATTTCTGGCATTACTAAGCAAATCTGTGTCTACAATTGTTTCATAGAAATTCTAAAATAATATCTCACAAACTACTTATTCTGCTCACATATAAATCAATGTTGATTACCGTCTACACACTGGTTGGAAAAAACTGGATTATGTGTAACCAAAAGAATTTATATTCAGTCATTTTAAACCAGTTTCTCTTCTTTAGTAAGAAAATATAGTAAAATACTACACAGTCACAACCCAGTGACACGGGGAAAGAATGCATCAGCTCCCTTAATCTGAGTCATTCACCTACCAAATCTATCCTCCTGGAATAGCTCAGGTTTAACCTGAATAGAGGGAATGCGTCTTTTTCTCGAGCTGTATATTTGTTCTTTTCCTCAATATATGATTATGATAGTGTATCAATTTTTAAAGAGACTAAGATTATAAACACACAAACACAAGAACTAGAAACTTGAAAGAAACACGTCTAAAAGTGGAAATGATTACATTTTAAGCTTAATTATTTAAGATTGTAGAAGAACATGATTAATGTCTTAGAATTATTTTTAAAAGTTGATAAAATTCTTATCTTATATTGCCTGCATAGACACAGTCTAAGTCTCTACCTTATCTTAAATAGTGAAGTTTGTTCTGGAACTTCCATAATACAGTTAAACCTAGTTTAAGCCCACGTATGCAAAAGGTAATGAAGATTTAGCATTTACATAGGTGCTTTATTAATATCACCATATGTTTTGAAATTAACTTTGTTGAGAATTTCCATAAATTTCTTCCCAAATAAAAAAGAAAAAATATCACTCACTTGCAGCAACCTGACATACCCATAACAGATGGTTATGTTTTTTCTTAGAGTAAAAAAGCATTAAGAATGAGGCATATCATCTATTATTTTGCCTTGCCCTCTTCATCACTTTCAATCTAAACAGAAAAGTGATGTATTATAGGAAAATGCCCCCTTCTGTGACATATCTGATATGACTATACAATTTCAACACCAGAGTGTTCATTTTCTGAAATGAATGAACATATTTTAACATTTAACGAATTCCATGTTTTGGAAATGAATCCCACAGAAATTCATTAAGCAGCTGCATAAATTCTAAATATCAGAAATAATGTGATTCAATGATAAAAATATCTCAAGAAGTACCCTAAAATATGCATGTGTAGATGAAAATGGTCATGGCAGGAAGAATTCTTAATCAATTAATAATTCTATATCTGCTTATTGTAAAGAAGAAAATGGGTGTCAATTATACATTCTCGATATCGGTTTTCGAGATAGAATTTCAAAGTGGCTGTGAAGACCCCTTTGCAAAATTGCCTTCCCCAGACCACTTCAGTAAAACGTCTTTTATAAAATGATGTGTGTCTCTGCATGCAGTTACATGGCATTCATCTAAATTAAGGACATGGTCCTTATAACTGCCTTATGATATGATGCTCTCTCTCTATAAAGAAAATATGTACCTGATTATTTGATTTAAATGTATGATTAATATGGTTCTGGTTGCCTTGTGCTTAAAGTCCCAATACAAAAACAAAGTTAAAAATAAAACCAAAAAGAGAGCCTAGATTTTTTTTAAGAAGAATCTTTTTTAAATGTAAATATTTCATTAAATGATGTAAACTATTATTTTTATTTTTCCTATTTAATTATACAGATACACTTATAGCAAGGCCTTTTTCAAATGAGGTTCTGCTATTTCCAAAGTAGCATATTCCAACCAACTCTCATTTCACAGCTGAACTAAAACTGGAAATGGATAACCTATGGCCCATGGCCAGCACCCACAGGAGGGATGAATAGTCCTGCCATCTGTTATCCCAAGGGGGCCTTCATATATAGCACCGGACTGTCAGATTTAAACTACATTTTAAGAGAGGCAGTATGGCAAAAACAAGAGAACATGCTGAGGGCATTGACATAGGGAAAATAAAAAGGGCGACAAAAACATCTTTCCCTAAAATTCTCAAGAGAGAAGTAAGCACACATATTATCCACACTCTGAGAACAGGGTCAGGCTATTTCAGGAGGAAAATAAGTACTGTTATCAAAAAGTTTGGACCTGTCTCTGCTATTAATCATCCATGCAAAGTAAGAAACATGTCAATTCTCCAGTTTTCTATTTATTTTTAAATATAAATGCATGTGTGTGTGTGTGTGTGTGTGTGTGTGTGTGGTTTATGTTAAGGCTATCCTGCAGTCTCTTCCCGGTATGTTACTCTGTGATGATAAATAAAAATGGCTTTTCCTAACAGATACTACACTGCAATTTCTGTCTACTCAAATTGTATTTTCTTTCTCTTGTTTGTTACCTATCATTATGCCTACCTTGTTGTGTTTGTCTCATGAAAAGGTGGCACTGCTTAATGGAATAGAAAAACTGCATTTATAAATTATTCTAATCTAGAAAAGATGGGAATCAGTATCTCTACTTGTATAATTATTCAATTGAATGTGATATTGCAAAATCATTAGTTGAATAAAACAACCAGGTGAACAAGCAATTTCACTGTGAGTCTAGACAGATTTAAATTTGCTTCAGCGTTAGCAAGCAGTATTGTTCACTGGAAGGACCTTCTCGGTAAGTTATATGTTCTATACATGATAAGTCCTGAGGTAAAAGGCATAATTTGATGCCTGAGAAGTACCATACATCACAGAGTCTTTCATTATACAAGTCTTTGTTGGTAGATATCAAGAGGAAAATGTATTCATGTGGAGAAGGGAACATTCAGCATTCAGATATCGCCTGTCATTTTCAATTCCTCAAGCCAGCTTAGCTGTGGTGATTAGCATTCTACCTGGTCACATTTCCAGGAGGACTGAGGGAGCGTTCTCTGCCAAAAGGTTTTAAATGTCACACGAAAATGCCAAGTTTTGAAAGAAGTCTTGGAATCCGGAAATCCAGGTTGGTTTGTTGTCTCTTGACTGCCCATGAATTAATTAGATCACCATGTCTGAATGTGTTAAAGAGAAAGTTGAATACATGCGTGGGTAGCATAGCTTTCTTTATCAAGTAATAAGCTTCAAAAATCCTTGCCAGTTATGAGGTTCTATTGTCCTACAAAGCTTTCATTCTATGAAGTAAGATATTTTTAGCACCTTCATAGTCTTACAAAGACTTTCTTTCCTTTTTTTAATTTTGAATTATCTAAGCACACATCAACAAATGCAAAGATGAAAAAAGTAATTAACATTAATCAGAACATAGAAAGAATATACTTCGATCTTTAAAATATTATCAATGCTTTTTGTTAGTCAACTTAACACACAGACACACATATATAACATAATTGTAGAAATAACAAATGTAAATGGATTTTGAATAACAATTATTATTAAGCTTTAGACTTAAAATTATCTTGGATATCTGTTCTGTAACTTCCTAAAAGGGGAGTTATAATGTAGCAAAGTCTAGTGATTGAATATCATTTTTGTTATAAATATTTACTTTCATCTCTCCTTTACACTATTGTTATTTTCATTGTTTAAGATAAATGTATAGGTAAACTACATTTTTTATTATTTTTATTTCATGATTAAAAAGAAGTTTATCATGTAGTTGAAGCAAAATGAGAGTGTCGGGTCTCGGTCGATTGAGAACAGCAGTGTAACCCAAACTTTTCACCTTAGGCTATTTTGGCCTAATACTTGGTGAAAAGGAGGCATTAATTTTAAGAGAATTCCTCAAAATTCAAATGGAGAGGGGTAAAAAATTTAAAATCAGTAAACATATTTTCATGTATCACAGAAATGTATACTTGAATCTTATATTAACCAATTTTTAACCAATGCCACCTCAATAAATTTAATAAAAAGAAAAAATCTTATTTTAATATGTATGTTGTAATATTTCATTGGTATTTCAATTTGCATTTTCTTAATGAATGATATTGAAAATATTTTCATATTTTTTATCATTCATTAATCATCTTCAGTGAAATGTATCTTCATATCTTTGACCCATCAACAAAGTGTATGATTCTTTTACTCTTGAGTTTTGAGCATTGTCTTAGTCATCTCATGCTATGATAACAAAATGCCATAGGCTATGTGACTCAAGCAACATTTAATTTTTCCCTACTATTTTCAGAGTTTTTATCATAGATAGCTATCAAATTTTGTCAAATCTTTTTTTTTTTTTCAGAGAGAGAGAGACATCATTTTGTTGTGCTATTTGCTTATGCATTTGTTGGTGGTTTCTTTTATGTGCCCTGATCAGGGATTGAACCCCAAACCTTGGCATATCAGGATCTAACCAACTGAGCTAGCCGAAGTCCTCAGATGCAATTTTGGAAATAATCTATTAGCCAGTTAATATGGTAGATTATATTGGCATATCATGAATATTAACCTAGCAAAGCACCCGTGGAATATAGCTTACTTGGTTCTGTTGTATACTTGTGTTTATGTACTGCTGATTTCAACCTGCTAATGTTTTGATATGACTTATGTATTAAAATTCATGAGGAATATCGGTCTATAGTTTTCTTTTCTTTTTTCATTTTCTTTTTGTATTATCATTGTCTGGTTTCAGTATCTGGGTAATACTAGCTTCATAAAGTAACTGGGATAATCATCCTTCTCCTATTTTCTGGCAAAGATGCTATAAAATTGGTATAATTCTTCTTCAATTGGCCTGTAGAATTCTTTAGTGATATTATCTTTGCCTGAATATTTCTTTTTGTGAACTTTTAAGGTATAAATTCTACTTCATTGAGAGTTCTTAGTATATTTTAATTATCAGTTATTTATTAGGTGTAGCACATTGTGCTTTTTCAAGGTGTTGGTCCATTTCATTTAAGTTTTGAGTTTTCTGGGTGTTGAGTTGCTTCTAGTATTCCTTCATCATCTTTTTGATGTTTGCAAGGTATGTAGTGATATCCCGCACTTCCTATTGATAATTTGTGTATTTCTTCTTCTTTGTTGGTTTTGCTCGAGATTTGTCAATTTTCTTAATATTTTCAGAAAACCACTTCTTTTTCTGTTGTTGATTTTCTCTATAGTTTTTCTGTTGTCCATTCATTGATTTCCATGCTTATTTTTATTATTTCCTTCCTTCTGTTTGCTTGTGGCTTATTTTACTCTCTTTTTTTTTTTAGGTTCTTGAAGTGGAATCTTAGGTTATTGATATCTTTTCTCTTTTCTAATATATGCATTTCATGCTATAGATATCCTTCTCAATAATGATTTAGCAGTGTCTTATAGAACTTAATATGTTATATTTTCATTTTCATTCAGTTTCATGTATAGTTTTGATTTCCCTGAGACTTTCCCTTTGGCTCATGAGTGAATCAGTAAAACATTATTTAATTTCCAAGTGTTTGAGTCTTTCCTATTGTCTTTATGTTATTGATTTCAAATTTGGTTACATTATGATAAAAAATGTCTTGTGTTATAGCCCCGTATGTATGTTTGTCTTGCACCAAACTGAATAAATCATTCTTCACCATCAGATTTGAAAGGACTAAAATGCCTTAAAAAAAAGACAGAAAGAAAAACCATGCAAAGGAAAGGAGCTATGTTTTACTGGATTTAAAACATACACATTAAAAATGCTAAAAAGGAGAAAGCATTCCAGATTTTTAATATCCTAGAATTTTCTCTTTCAAGAGGATGTAACAAAATTTCAAAATATGATCTTCTTGGTTTGCTGATACCATTCTTCTTCCTAAAAATATCTCACTGCAAATTATATTTAAGGCTTGCTTTCTTCCTTTGTCCATGTATGCCAGTTCTACTTACTAGATTGTTTGCCTTTGTCCTTTATTTGTTTTAACTTAATCAGGTGGCCACTTGTTTTTCCCTTTCTTCTAATTTTGAATGATTTATTTTTTTCCTAATCCCAACTTCTGGTCCATTATATGCTCACTGCTGTCAACTGATGGTCACTGGTGCCAATTTAATGCCAACAGGAAACTCTAATTTGAGGTGTGGGAAAGAATAAAACTTTATTTAGTGCAAACAGTCCAACCATGACACAGCGTGCCTGTGGAGCAACTTAACAGGGGTACAGCTCAAATATGAAACAGCACTGCTGCGGACCACCACGGCCTGCTCCACGTTGTTGTGGCAGGATGTCTTTGCTGTTTCAGCTCCAGCCCCAGCTAGGGGAGCACAGTCTTCGGTGGAAAGGGAAAATGTACTTTTAAGTCAGAGGGGAGCTGGCTTATACATATAGACGTCCCCACCCTTGGTTCCTGATTGGTCCAACCTTATGCCAATGAGTACTCCAAATTTTTGCAGTTTGGTCCAAAAAGCACTGTCTTGAGTGGGCAGAACAGAGCCACTCAGATTGGTTGGTAAAGACAGTAACGAGGATATAGCTCGGCAGCTCTGCTTGGCCAGGGAAAGTCTCAGTTGTATTGGTTAAAATACTATTCCAGGAACTCCTTTGTAAGGGCTGGCTTAAATGGCAGGCACATAGTTCGGTGGAGGAGGCCATCCATCAGCTTAGTGCATGCAGGTTTCTCCCTGAATCACACTTTGCATAAGAGACCCCTGTTTAAAACACAGCTGCTAAGTGTTGTTTTTTATATCTCAGCCCAGTTAGCCCCCAGGAGCCATTCTTGGTAAGCATCTTCTTTCTCCGGGTCAGCACCACTAAATTTTCTTCATCTGGTACATTATATATTTTACCTGTAGCTGGATGTAAATCCTATAACTCACTCCAGTATGTCCCTTTTATGCAAATGACCATGTTTATAGTCTAGTCCCTGTTCTAATGAGCTAAACTGGCTTTCTTCCTTCTATATACAACTGGTTCTATCTTTTTTTATCCCAAGCCAATCCATCCTTTGCCCAGTAATACCCTCCAGTGTCATGGTTTCAATATGCTCATTTGACTAAAAAGAATTTGTCCATTACACACGAATATTAACACATATTAGTATAAATGATTAGAAAATCATAAGAGAAAGTACTTTTATGATGCACAGCTGATTAGTGGCTCATTTGGTATGTAAATATAGTCATTAACATGATGTGATTTTTAAAATATTTTTTATACTATTTTGTGTGTTTCTCTACTTGTTGTATGGTAAAGCTGAATCTGCTAACTATTCTCACTGAGTAATATGTATTTTGTGAAACTCTTCCTGAAGTTAGCAGATACTAAATATTATTAACCTTTAGAGTTATTGCCAAATGATAGAATCATTCTGGGCTTCCTATACATGTAAAAGATATAAGAACATACTAAAATAAATGAGTGAGATACACGAAAGGAAGTATTCTATAAAAATTAATATCATGAAGATGTAAACAAGTTTTGTTTATTTATTCTGTTTTTGTCTTAACAAATGCTAGAACATATGCTGTGAAAAATAAAGAGATGAGAATGGAGAGAAAACCCTCAAAAATGGTTTTGAGGGTTTCATGGCAGGCTGAAAAAGAGGATTTAGGAAGGACCAAGTGATTCCTGTGGTCAGTGAAGTTTCCCCTTAGATAATTTTTATCAAACTATCTAACGGAGGTTCAGTTTAATCTATGTTCTCATAACAAAAACTAAAATGAGAGTGGATAGACCTTTGGTTAGAAACAAGAAAGGCAGGGGTACATCCTTCCCTATGTGACAGTTTACGTGTCAGTGAACAGTTTTGTAATGCAATGTGCTATCTGTGTGAAATAGTGTGCTACATCCTTAAAACACCGTGTTACGTGGACCCCAACCTTTTCCCTCCAGGACTTTACAGTCTAGATTTATAGACGGTATAGACCTTTCAAATGTTGTAGAACAAAAATTAATATACTACCAGAAACATATGTGAGAAGACATGAAAAAAAATTTTGTGAAGACAGAACAAGGCCTCAATAAATACTTTCTATTCTGAAAAGATACCGGGTTATCAATGTTTATTTTTTAAATATTTTATTTATTTATTTTTAGACAGAGGGGAAGGGAGGGAGAGAAACATCAATGTTTGGTTGCCTCTCTCACACTCCACACTGGGGAACCTGGCCCACAACCCAGGCATGTGCCCCGACTGGGAATTGAACCGGCTACCCTTTGGTTCATAGACCGGCATTCAATCCAGTGAGCCACACCAGTGGGGGCAAATTATCAAGCTTAAACAAGGGAGAGATCACCATTGGATGGAATGTTTAAATGTGATTTTTAGGAGAAGTAGAACGTGTGCTGGGCCTGGAGGGATGGTTATAATTTGGATAAGTTAGAAGTATGATTTAAGTATTAGTAAATATTCTTACACAAAGTAAAATACCAAAACAGCAGTATACAAGAAAAGATAAAGGCCAGTTTGGTTTATTTATAGAAATTATAGGGAGTATTCAAAAAGACAGAAGAAAGCTAGTTGTTTCTAGAGTTGAGAGAGGCTTGAGCACCATTGTGGTAAATTCATTGGCTCACAGTTTCCTCCCCATGGGAGGCAGAAGTACAAGCTACAAGCGATTTAATTGCCTCCTCACTGTATAAAGCTGTGATTATGTTCTGGGGTCATTCTAACATGGGGGAAGTCATAGCATTAGTGCTTTGCGTGAGACTTTTAGGATTTATGCTAAATAATTTCCAGTTTAAAAGAGTAGGATGGGAAATCAGTCGTGAAGACAGTCTTAAAAATTATTTTTCTTCAAAAACTGAAAATAAATACTGCAACACATATTTATTCCCCTTAATCTTGTGTCTGGGGGGTAAAAATCCTAGTGAAGTTGTTAGTTAACAAATCAAATAAAAGAAAATGACTACCTCATAATGTTTTTTTAAATGATGACTCACAACTGTATGAGTGATTATATCATTTGCTGTAATGTCATTCATTAAATTCATTATGGATTTTGAAGAAAAGGTATATGCCATTACTGTGGAGACAAAGTAAGGTAGGAGTACGAGGCCAGTGATGTGAATTGTATGCATTTTGTGTGATTACACTTTTCTGAGCTTTCAGGTATTTATCCTTTACATTTGGATTTATTTTCATTTTTTAAAAGCACTATTCTAAATATATTTTATTAAATTTAGTTGAGTGTGGTCACCGTAAAAAACAGCAATCCAACTATTTCTTACGTTCTGTCACCTGAAAAGACTGCTCTTCATTTAGCTAAAGATACTTATTTGAAGACAGAGTTAATGGATCGGTGGTAAAAGAAGACCACCTATCTGGTCTCGTTGTATATTTTAGAAATTCTGGTTTTGATATTTAGCACAATAGAAGTCCCATAGTAACAATATGTGGAACAATTTAAATTAGAAATGAATATATGGCATATTCCACCATCTAATATTTTAGTACATATTTGTAGTTCATCAATATAATGTCCAGGTAAACAAATATTTAAATGACTGGTTGGTAAACAGTAATGAACATACACAGCCATAATTAACTTTTCTTTTTGGTAGTTTCAAGTTCCAACAACACAACTACATTTTCGTTCGCAACTGCAGGTGATGCATTTCTCACGTACCACGGGATCACAGCTGCTGGACAGACCGGATCCCCTCAGTTGCTCAAATGGAAATCACTTTCTAATTTACCAAATTATCTCTTTAGAGTTTGTCACTTGCAGCACGAACACACAAAAAAGTTGGCACAGTTAGCTCTCTATTACCTGGAATTTGGAAGGACGATTCATGAATGTATCTTAGAAGAAGGAGCAACTTCCTGATGCATAGCGTGTGTCTGCTCCAGGTTTACTTCCCCATGCGAAATCCCCCTTTAATGGTGTTTTGAAAAAGAACTCGAGTTTCAAACAAGTTTTCACTCTTTTCCTATAGATAAGTAGGACAAGTAGAGTCCTGTTTCTCTGCTTCCTTCAAAATATATCAAAGGTAAAAGAAATGTTTTGAGAACTGAAAATGCTTTTTCCAAGGCCATCGTCATTTTTGCTCTGTTGTTCTCTCCGACATGTAACTTCCCTATAAGGCAAATGCCCATGAATCACAAATGAAAAGTAAGGAAAAAGGTTGTTTTGTTTTTATTTTTGTCTCTTTTTCCTTTAAGAGAAAAACACAATTTTTGTACAGATTTCTGAGATAATATCAGTATTTCACTTAGTTTTTAGATTTTGTGCTGAAGATGAATAAAACTTTATTAGCTCTTTTCATATAATCTTCCGTGTATTTAGATGCTAATTTGCTTTACACCATAGGTCTTCACAGGATTTTTTTGGAATTAATAACTACAAAAAATAATTGTGACAAGTACAGAATTACAAATACTAACAAAGATAAGTACTTATCGTAGCCCTGTGCATAGGGCTACCATAGAAATGTGTATATCTGAATATACCAGGAGCTTTTATTCATTGAATAAAAAATTAATAAGATCTACATGTAAAATAGAGATGATTCAACTATAAAAGGTTTGATTTGGAAAAGGATTAATCTTTCACTGAAGAACTCCCAATGAATGTATCATTGAAAACTATTTCTATGGATGGAAATAGGCATTTTTCATGCAGTAGAGAATTCTGTGTTAGTTACTAAAGACACACCTGAAGCTTTAAGACAAAACTGTACACCACTATAAGCAGGATGTGTTATGCTTAGTCTAACATGTTATTTGATCATAGATCTCTATTTCTTAGTCATAGGACTCAGATTACTTAAACTACATGTTGAAAAATTCTGCTAAAGAAGAAATAACAGAAAACCAAGCCTCCAAAGTTTTATTTTCCAGTTTTAAATGTACCTTTCTTTAACTTTATGAATAAAACTAGTCACTCTATCTTTAGTTTGCCTCTATGAATTTTACATATTGATGTATACAAAACAATTGTCGGATGCCTATTATGTTGTAAGCATTGCAATAGAATTAACAGATATGAAAACATAAAGAAAATGCTTTTTCTTCTATAGAATTTTATAGTACAGGATGGAAGGAGAGTTATTAAGAACTAATTACAATAAAGTGAGATGATTGCTTAATGTAATTTGTAATAACTTTTATTTAATGAGGCCTTCCTATTGCCCTGAATTTCATATTTTATCTCATTTAATTCTCACAAACCACATGATATATAGAATTCATCTATGCTTTACAGATAATGAGATACTCATAATGTGTAGAACCAGAAACTAATGTGGCCAACTCCCAGAAGTGCTAAGCAGAATATGTTCCAATACAGTCTGTCCAGATATAAATTCAGTTATTTTTAACCATGTCTGCTTCCCCTGAGTATAAACTGGTTCAACTTAATGAAATCAGGATTTTACAAAGGAAGTAACATTGCCCTGACCAGTGTGGTTCACTTGGTTTGGTGCCCTCCCACAAAGCAAAAGGTCACCGGTTCCATTCCCGAGGCAGGGCACATGCCTGGGTGTCAGGTTTCGTCCCCAGTAGAGACCAGTATGAGAGTCAGCTGACTGATGTTTCTCTATTATATCGATGTTTCTCTCCCTCTCTTTCCCCCTCCTTTCCTATCTGTCTAAAAATAAACAAACAAATAAATAAATAAATAAAATCTTTAAAAAAGTAACACAATATCCAAAATTTTGAAGGTAGTTGAGGAATAGAAGAAGGTATTATGACAAAGGAAATGAAAATTAGAAAGGAAGATATCATGCATAGCATAAGATAATCAGGTAAGACACCAGTTTAGGATGTTCAGCATAGAATTCTTACCAAGAGAGATGGGATATAAATTCAAAAGATAGGTAGTAAATGCTGTCACAGGTCATACTGAGGGTTATGAGCTTTATGAGGGTTATTCAAGAGGACATAAAGCTGAATTAAAAATAATAGTAATAATAAATAATCTGAGATGTAACACCATCTAATTTGGGTTTTCAGAAGATAATTTGATACATAGCTTAGAGTGGGAAAACTATTGGGGAGGATACTTTAGTAAGAAGAATTAGAAGTGATGAAATGGATATTTTCAAGCTGGTATTACTGGCCATGGAATCTAGGAACAACCAAATATCTGTCCCATTTCACACCATATTTTTCTCTCAGTAAACGGCCCAGGAGGAAAATTATACTCCAGCTAATGAGACTATTGGGGAGGGTGCCTTTGCCCCCAGGCCAGGTATCTGAAATTGATTTTTAGCTTTCCACTTTGTTTTTAGTCTTTCTCCAGACTTTTCTAATCTTCTCTACTTATTTTGCCCAACACATTTTCTTTTTATGTACTTAAAAAAGTAGAATGCCTCTTAAATCAAGTCATAATTCCTGTAGTTACTTTGTGCATTGGCCCCCATGCTCACATCCCATTTTGTCCCAGGAAGCTGTCTTGCAGCATTTAGTCAATACTTTTTCTCCCACACTCTGCCTGTGTCCACACTGATTGCAAACCTAATATTACCTTTTCCCTCCCACTCATACAACTAATATTTACTCATTCAGACAGAACTGCAGGCCCATCAATTCCATGAGAATGCCTCCTATTATCCAAATGTACGAGCCTTCTGATGCTCAAGTCTATTATACATACAGATTATCACAGTTTAACACGAGGAAATTCCATGTGCACTTGTTATAATTCAGACCAAGCTCGAAGATTAATTGTATTTGTTTATAACATTCTCAGTAGGTGGGAAAACAGCTTAGTACTGAGATGTGCAATTTAAAAGATCTTTAAAACTCTGATCCTTATGCTTTTGCTACCTAGCAGCTTTTGGTTCTCACGGTTTAGGCTTTACTGAACCTCTTAAAATTCACAGATTAACTTTCTCCAGCTACTTCCTTCGAACACAAAACTCACTTCACAGGGGTATGGGGCACAGACAGACACCTTTGTTTGGCAATAATCACTAATCAGCTTTGACTTCTACACATTTTCTGGAAAATGCTGTGAACAGGTAATCAGGAAGCTCCAAAGGGTTAGGAGTAATGAAAGGCTCTGAAAAGTCTCAAATTAATAGAAATATTTTCTCACTTATGCTTAATATCCTCACAGCCATTCTGGCTAAGTATGAACAGCTGTTATTCATATTACCTCTATTTGTAGATGGAGGAAATGACGATCATGGTTTTTTACCAAAGCTGACCTCTTCCAGGGAGTGCTCAAGGCCGAAATCACAAAGGTTTTGTTGGGTATGTTAAGGTGAAATATTTTAATAGAAACCCATTAGAGGAGACAAGACTCAGTGGGAAGAAAAAGTTAAAACAACAGAGTATATGCCTACTGACATTCAAGCAAACACCAGTGTTCTGAGTAGATATAGCTCTAAGGACATCAGGAGCCACCGAGTGCCAGGAAGGCAGCACAATGTGTCACATGCAGGGCACACATGATGGCTGTTGACAGAATCACCTCCCACCCTTCCACAATATGATATGGAAGCCCCTGTGATATTGAGAGAACTGTTCTTACACCTGACTTTCATTTTCTGCATCCTTTTTGAATGATTTTCTTTTCATGTTTGCTTGTTCATCTTTAAAGAACTCAGCCTTCACATTACACTGACTTTTTGAAGTCATACATTCCTTGCCAGATTTTTGTTTCCTAGCTCAAATCAAAATTTACCTCTGCCCTAGTCATATGAACAAGAAAGACCAAAACCTAAGATACAAACATGTAAGTGATGTTAAGAAAAATGTAGTTGCTAATATACAGTTAATTTTTATATTTTGCTGTAGTATGTTCTATGAAGTCATCATAAACACTGAATTATTGAGTACTGAACCATTACCCCTAGGAAAAACACAGGGTTAGGCTCCTATAGGGAACCTGTCCGCATGGTAGTGGCAAATGTAGCCCAGCCCCTGATTTGGAAAACTGGTGGGGAGCTAGTAAGCATACAGGAATCCAGGTTAGGTTTTCCCATGGGGAACCAGGCCTGCATTGTACCTAGGCTGTTTTGAGGCTTGCTTTTTGCTAAAACTCCCTCACCCTGAATTGAGGTAGCAAATGTTTACTGCATATCTTTAAAGTAATTCCTAAAATCTGTGCTAAACCTGCCAAAGATGGAGTGTAACCAGTTCAATCACTTTTTCCTTTGCATTTGCAAATATCCTTTTTCTTTGTAGAAATTAGCAACTTCCTCTCCTTTGTTATCTGTAAAAAGTAACCATCTAAAGCGAACTTGTGCATAGTAAATGAGGACCATCCTCAATGTAATGTGCCCAGAAAACCAATAAAAGCCTGCCCAGGCCGGGGGCCCTCTCTCACTCAGAGAGTGGCCATGCTGTCCCTTTTTCTCCACAGGACTTCTGTAGTCCCTGTGAATTTGCTCATCGCATCCACAACACATGGACCCCGCTGGCCAGAGTCCACATCAGGCTCCTATGAACTTTTGGTCACCAATCAGTACCTAACCTTGACTTATATCTTTTACTATTTAAAGACACCTTGTTTAATATATTTATTTTTGATTTACCAACATTGGACTCACAGCCAACAGCACTGTAACTCACACTTAAACAAAACTTATCTAAGACATATTTTCTCTATATGACATGTTACAGCCTTCTTGTACTTGAGAATACCAGAAAGCACTTCCGCACATTTTAAAAGTAAAATCACCACGCACAAAAGAACAAAATTGTAAAAACATCACACTAAATAGACTATGAAAAACTCATTTACCTTATGAGAGCCCAAACAAGGAAGAACATTGACTTACTTCCCCGCCACCCCCCCCGCTCCCGCTCCTTAGCTGGAAACAGGTGTACTGGGTGACTCGAAGACTTCTTTTCCCATTTTGCAAATGTCTATAAATCATTGTGAAAGTGCTATAGGTATTGATTTGGGGTTACAAACAAATTTTAGAGGGAAGATAAAATCACAGATATGGAATCCGTTAATCATGAGTAGATTGCATATGAAGAATCTGGAAGAGGAACCAATTTGGGGAGAGAAGTCAATGGTTTCATCTTGACGTGTTTAAAATTCCAGGATAAGATTTTCTGGGCATTTTATAATCATGAGACAAGTTCTCCAGTAAGAGACTAAAAGAGAAAATTCTTGGGATCAGCTGTCATAGCGGATATAATTGATGATGCACCAAATTATATAGGAAAGTCATTAGAAGGAAAAGATTGGGGAAAGAACAAGTTTTGCTAAGAAATGATAACAGTAATCAATCAAACATCTTAATTACTTTATTAAAGAGGGAGCATAATATTTAGACTGTGAGTCTTGCTTGTATAAACAAATAGTAATCAGAACTGGCAAGAAAAACAAGCCATATAAATTTATTGGGCTTTTACAATTGTTGCTCTTTAGTCTTCTATCTTTTCATTTTCTCTGCCACTGTCAGTTTGGATGCATTGGTGTTTCTTATTTTTTATATATTTTCCACAGCATTTCTGAATGTAACAAAAAATTATGTATTTTAGCCACTCTTAGTCCATTTAGTTCAACTATGATGGGGCTTAATATTAACTATGCCCATGTTTGCTATTCTAATGCTGAAATCAGTGTTTCCCTTACGCTTGGTGATTGTTATCATACTGTTATGACATTATCTGTGACAGAATTCCACTCCAAAATCTTTATATCTTGGATTTCTCATTATTCCCTGGATTCTGACACCGATTTTTAAAAATGATTTAGTGTCTCATTCTCTCCCTGGCATAATGTCAATGGCTAGTGTCATGGTATCCAATGAAAGAACTTGCAGCAGGCACCACACTGCCGTCATTACACACAGTGTTCTAGCCCCTTAATTCTTCACTATCACATGCTCATCTTTAGGGATTCACCACTACTTTATCTAGGACCCTTAGATCTTTCTGTTACAACTATGATGGAAGACTGCTGTAACCTTTGAACAGTGAAATTAGGCTGCTGAGCCAAATTTGTATTTTTACCCCAAACAGCCCTCACAAATTTCTCAGTGTCTGTCTCCCAAAATGGGTAAATCAATATCAACCTTTTGCTTCAATAAAAACGCCTAAGGTAGAAAATAAGCAATTCCATAGAACATATATAGCACTTTCGAATTCTATATTACAGCTAAAAAGCATAAAATATCTACCATTCATGCTGATTTTTTCATTTATGAATTAATAATGGCTAAGTAGCATGTGAGATTGGTGAAAATCTCTAGATTTTAACAACCTTCCCTTTCCCAGGCCTCCTATAATCACCTTTTTATGGTAATACTCTTCATACCGCCTGTATCATTTCCCTTTCTTTCTTTCTTTTTTGATACTATGTGATCTAAGGTATTCATTAGTGTCTGACTTTCGGATCACTTTTTGCCTTTCACAGCATGCAGGCTGACAAAGTCATGTTTCATAACCCCCCGATGAGCTAAATATTCCTATGCAGCTTTGCTGCCTTTTGCCTCTTCAACTATGTATTGTATCTCCCAACATCATTTTCTATAACTACACTGCATCCATTTCCAATTGCACTGCCCTAAATATGTGCATTCAACCGGGCACCAGAGTTTTGCTAGCAGCATTCTGTGCTATCAATTCTTGAGATCCAATATATGGAAATGATGCATTCTTAATGAAGAAGAAGTTTCCTCACTATAATTAGCACCTTTGTGTCAGATCAAATTTTGTATTCATAAGATTAACAGTGCATCAGCGCCCCCACTCCTGACTGCTCCACTTCATTTAGCACTTTATCCTTAATCTTTCACCTCATGCCCAAATCCTGCCACTTTGCACTTATCAATAATCATACAAAAAGTGCAGGCCCTTGCTTAATGCATTACATGGACAGCTAGTACTCTGCTGTTGTGGAATGAAATTTCCAGATCATTTACCAAAAATTACTTGCCAGTGTAACCTTATGCTGTCTGGGACTTCAGACTCTAGTTCTCCTTTTCCCTAGTTCTTCCCTATTAAAAGGCAGCGTGATAGCAGCAAAAAATATTGCTTAAAGACTAACCTTGTTTTTTTTTAATCATCCTCTCAGGATACTAACAAAATTAAAAGAGTTTTGTTAGTTTATTCTGTGATAGGTAGTTCATTGTTCTAGATCATTCCTTTTAGTGGTGTCTCTCAGGTTATCTAGAGAATAACCAAAGTCAAAACCATACATAATTAAATATAATAGAAAGGAATAAGAAAGCCAGAAATTGATATATTAAAAGATGATTAAATTGATGTTTGCTTTTCATTGGTCATAAAAAGAAGCAAAGTACAATGATCTAACATAAGCAATATCTCAAAATAACCCTTTCTTTCCTTTTGTTAATAGCTCCCATACCCCACCCTTCTTCCTTTAAAAACCTTTCATTTTGTACAACCCCTCAGAGTACTCTCGTAGTTGCTAGATGCGATGCTGCCTGATTTATAAATCACTTTGTCAATCTTAAAAAATGTCCAAACCTTTAAGAGTGTATGAGTTTATTTGAGCCAAGCTGATGACGATTGCTGAGTAGAAAAATCTCAACGGCTTGAGAAAATTCTCCAGAGCATGGCAGTTTTGCAGTTTATTTTATACATCAGAATGAAAGGAGGAGTCCTCAAGACGTTACATGAAATTCCTTGGTGATAGATCAGGTAGGTGGGAGAAAGCAAAGTGGGGAAATCTCTGGGACTGAATAAAGAGTAAAACGGAGGGACAAATTCTTCTTTTATATTGGTGGGTACAGGCTAATTAACAATTACACTTACAGTTCGTAGAGATAACAACGGTGGGAGATTGTACCCTGAGGGGTCTGGGAAAAAAGGGATTATTCTGACATCCCAGAAGTATTTTATTGTAGATGCAAAAAAACAATAGACAGGCTCAGTTAAGGTAAAGATTGACCTTTGTCAAGGAGGATTCTGGCCCAGGATGTTACCTCTATGACTGGCTTTTAGTTAGGAATTTTTACGTTCAGGCCATAGGTCTCTGAGTTTGTAAGGCCACCAAGCAGGCCTCCCGTGAGCTTGTCGGGGTTAGTATGTGGTCCCTTTTTCATCCACAACTTAATAAAGCCTGTTAGATTTTTAAATGTACTCAGTTGAATTTTGTTCTTTAGCAAAGGCATACAGTATATGATAAAATTAATTTAGGTAGAAAACATAGCTGTTGATAAAATTCAACATACTTTAAGGCAAAAAAAAACCCAAGGAAAAAAAAACCAGTTTTCCTTGTCTTCATGTAAGAAGCTTGGAAGTTGCCACACTGTCCTTAAAGTCATGTAAAAAGCTGCCATGGCTGATGCGGCTCAGCTGGTTGGAGCATAGTCCTGTAAACCAAAAGGTCATGGGTTCAATTCCCTATCAGGTCACATGCCTGGGTTGCAGGTTCAGTCCCCAGACAGGACCTATATGACAAGCAACCCATCAATGTTTCTCTCCATCAATGTTTCTCTCCTCTCTCCCTCCCTGCCCCTCGTTCTCAAAAAACAAAACAAAACAAAAACCCCCACACTTAAGCAGGTGTGACTTCTGCTGAGCCCTGTACAATGAAAAATAAACTATTAAAAAAATAAGCATGGCCTTTGGTGAAGATATAAAAAGTAAAAAGCTGAACAGACTGAAAAATCGTTGTATCTGTAAGAGAGGGGAGGATGCAGGGCAAACTGCTGCCCCCGAGACTGAGTCGCAGCCTCCTGGAACACGGACCCACAAGCAGACACTGTCAGGGGAGCCACTGCCGTCACTGCAATTCATGAATGGCTGCTGGAGGCTCGGTGTGGGTGAGTCTAAAGATTAAAAACCTCATGGGGATCCAGTTATGAGCATTCCCCAACAATATTGTGAGATTTACTTCCAGGAGCTCAACCAGGTTCCCACAGTCCACATCAGAGAAAAATTTCTCACACTTCCAGCAGGAGAAGGAGAAAAAGGAACTATTTTGAAATACACCAGAGCGTTGTGTCCTTGACAAGCCCTGCCCTCAGGAAAAACTAATTAACCAGAGTCTAACCAGCTGAAGTATTATCAGAACCTAACTGACAATACCCAACTGGGGAAGGGAAATACCCAACTCCAACCAACTCTAGCCGTCCTGACCCACCTAGGGGGAGGGAAAAAAGAGAGAGAGAGGAACTCTTGTCTTTTTCCCAAAGGAATTAAAAGTTATTTCTACACAAAGACTTGCTCACGGATGTTTATAGCAGCTTTATTTATAATTGCCCAAACTTTCAAGCAACCAAGATGTCCTTTAGTAGATGAATGAATAAGTGTAATATATCCAGAAAAATGTAATATTCAGCACTAAAAAGAAATGAGATATCAGGCCACTAGAAGACATGGATAAACCTTAAATGCATATTATCAAGTGGAAGAAGCAAATCTGAAAAGACTATATACATATTGTATGATTCTGATAATAGTTAACCTTTGAGGAACATGGGTTTGAACTGTAGACCACTTATTTGTGGATTTTTTTTTTTTGATAAATATACAATCAGCCCATAGTAGCCCCAGTAAGGGAGGGATAAATAGGCAGACAGATGATTTTTACAGCTGTGAAAATACGCAGTAAGATATAATGATAGATAGATGTTGTTATGCATTTACCCAAACCCATAGAATGTACAGCATCAAGAGTGAAATATAATATATACTGTGGGCTTTGAGAGATCATGATATGCCAATGTAGTTCCATTTGCTTGTAATAAATGTACCACTGTGGTGGTAGATGTTATAATGGGAAATGCTATGCAAGTGTGGGAATGGGGGGGGAGCATTTGAGAATTCTCTCTTCTTTCCCCTCAGCTTTTCTGTGAACCTAAATCTTAAAAAAAAAATTAGTTTTCATTAAAATATTTTTCAAAACTTGGAGTAAGACAAAGTCATTCTTAATTTGATAAAGGATTATCATGATAAATTTATAGCATCATAATACTGAAACAATAGATTACCTTAAAATCAGTAAAAGATAAAGATGCTATCTATCATTAACTCTATATAACTTTTTAGTAGTTATAACCAATAAAATAAGGCAAAAATACATAAATTTAAATAAATAAATTAATTTCATCTCCAAAATAAGATTGTTTAAAGATAATGAATAAAATAATTATTAAGAAATGATATAATTCTAGCCCTGGCTGGTGTAGTGTAGCTCAGTGGATTGAGTGCTGGCCTGTGAACCAAAGGGTCCCTGGTTTGATTCCCAGTCAGGGCACATGCCTGAGTTGTGGGCCAGGTCCTCAGTGGGGGTTGCATGAGAGGCAACCACACATTGATGTTTCTCTGCCTCTCTTTCTTCCTCCTTTCCCCTCTCTGGAAATAAATAAAGAAAAAAATTTTAAATAAAAAAGAAATTATATAATTCTACATGTAGAAAATAGAAGAAACATACAAAATGAATAGAGTTAAGTTACTAAATGCAAAATCAATAGGTAAAAATCACATATATTTCAATATTCTAACAATAGGAAGATAGAAATTAAATTAAAATTTTAAATAAACTAATATCACAAAATATGGGTGACAAAAATCTATCAACCTGGTTGGTGCATCACATTTATGAATTTAAAAAAAAATCTGTGCTGGCCCTGGCTGGGTAGCTCAGTCGGTTAGATTGTCATCCCAATAACATCAAGGTTACAGGTTTGAACCCCAGTTAGGATACATATAAGAATCAACCAATGAATGCATAAATAAATGGAATAACAAATCAATGCTTCTCTCTCTCCCTCCCTCTCTCTCCCTTTCTGTAAAATCAATAAAACATATTTTAAAAATCTGCACTGAAAGTCATTAAAGAATACCTGCATAACATAAGAAATGTATTTGATGGTCTTAGATTTAAGGATTCAAACTGATGTGGAGATTTAACACAATCCAAATAATAATTGCAACACAAATTTTACTTCAACATTCTAGCAACATTAAAATACATAGATATGAGTATATACAAAGCTCCTTCAATAACCCCTATTAAGAAAAAAAAGGTGGAAACTCTTGCAACAGGATGTAATAATACTGCATATAACATTAGTGTACAGATAAATAAAGACTAACACAACAACATGAAGACCCCAGAAACAAGCTCATGCTTTTATTCACATTTGACATATGGCAGGGGCCATAGCACACTGAGGATGTCTGAAGGAAGGCTAAATCATACCTTAAATGATGGTGGAAAATTGAGCATCTATATACATTGCAAAGAAAAACAAAATGAAGTTAGGAAATGTAAAAATACATGCAAAATATAACTTATTAATATTAAGATTATATAAAGTACTCCTACACATTAGCATGAATGGGTATATAACACTCACAAATGGATAAAATAGATAACATGTGCTACTCAAAAGGCAAAATTCTAATAGCCAACGTACATGAAAATGTTTCAAGCTCATTACAATTGTGGAAGTGCTAATTGTATCAGTGTGTTCATTTTCCTTCATTCTGCTATCCATCTTTTCCTCCCTCTCTGCCTCCCTTTCTGAATGATTTAATATAAATCATTAGGTAAGCCTAAGTGAAGTAGGCATCCATGTGTATAGGGTGTGGGAGTAGGGTAGCAGGCTATCTTCCTCCAAGTGTCTAGGTTTGAATGTGATGAAGAAAGGTGCATGCAAGAGGTGGCAGCTTGGGGTGGGTGAATGAGTCTATGTGGGGTAGAAGGACATCCATCTGGTAATGACAGCAGCAGCAGCAGGTTAGCAAAGGGTATCTGAGCCCAGGAGAGTAGAAAGGGATATATGTGTGGGTGACAACATGGCAGCCCTGTGTGTCTTGTCAGATCCTGAACAAAAAGAGGTCATGTGGAAAGGTGGGAAGACTTGGTAAAAGTGATGGGCAGTTGACTACTTACAGGGCGAGGTAATCAATAGGTAAATATATTGAGGATGATGGAAGCCAAGTGGTTCACTGTTGGAGAAAAGAGTCGCAAATGTGGAAAACAGAAAAGCAGAATGAACTCTGGTTTTGAATTGAGATTGTATCAGAGTTTTGTCATAATTTTGAATATACAAAGGTATATAAATGTATATGTGGGTATCCATCCTCTAAATTTTTTAAACTAGAATTAAGAGTAACAACACTCAAATGAAGATGTATATCATCAGCTTGAAGATCTTAATTTCTAAATAATATTCTACCATAAAACAAACTAGTCCTCCTTGAAGAAATGGCTGATTTCAGAACCAGCAAAGTGGAAGTATAATATGAGTCTGGAAGATTTTGTCTGTCAGAAAATGAAAATGTGCCCTAAGAATGACGGGGACATGATAAACAGACACAAGAACTAGCTTACGGGGGTACTTACTTGAAAAACGCAGAGCAATACTACTGGATTATTATGTTTTGATTAAAATTGAAATGATTAATTCAGACCAATAGATAGTTTGATGATGATAAATAGAAAAATGTCAAAAGTTTTTCTTTTTAATAAAATACTAAATAATAAATCAAGAAGAAATATCAGAATTAGAAAGTCGCCATTTATTGACAATTATAGTAAAAAATTAATTCAACCAAAAAACATCAGTGATGGTAAAAATTAGTGGGTGAAAGTTTATGAAGAGCAGGAATTTGCACAATCTCAAAGCACTCCCCAACACTTTTGCATTTCACTTAAAAAGGGGAAAGGAGAATAGTTTTACAGTTGAAAACCTGACAAATACCATTTGAGTAAAGTCAGTAAAGTTAACACTACCAGGTAGTGGGCAAATCGAAATTGCATATCATCCAATAGGATGCAAGGAGAGGAGCATAACAACATTTCTGGAATGTTCTTGCTAAAACTGGATTATCGGAATTTAAACATGAAAAAAAATCAAACGAACCCAAACTGAGGGACATTCTACAAAATAACTTGCCTGCCGTCTTCAAAAGTGCCAATAACCAAGTCAAACAAAGATTGAAAACTGTTCCAAATTGAGGGAGGCTAAATAAACACAACAGTGGAGTGTAACTTTTAATCCTGCATTGGGTCTCTTTCTTATGAAGAACATTATTCAGACAATTGATAAAGTTTGTATATAGTATGAAGATCACGTGCTCATAATATGCCAGTGTTAGTGTCATTTGGATCATGGTATTTTGGTTATGTAAGATAGTATTCTTGGTTATAGGAAATACTAAACTACTTGGAGATGATGGGACATTATGTCAACAACATATGCTTGAATAGTTCAAGGCAGAAAAGATTTTTTACTAGTCTCCCAACTTTTCTGGGTGTTTGAAAACATTCTAAATTAAAATAAAGTCTGAGATAATGCCAAAAATATATAATAAGATGTATCTGCCAAACTGGCAATGATTAAGAAGTATAATCATACCAAATTAATGATGGCAATAGGAAGTCTCATATACTAATGGTGGATATATGCATTGTTTAAATCATAAGTTTGGTCTCAACATATTGGGATGATTGCTTAGTAAGATACATAATGTTTAATCACTAGGGCATATACCTGAAACTAATATAATATTGTATGTCATCTTTAATTGAAAAATTTTAAATATGGTTTAAAAAGTCATATTAGAAAACAAATTGGAATTACATAATAAACTTGAAAATGGGTGAACTCTATTATCCAGCTATGGAAGGCAAGATTCTTCAAGGTCCTCACAACCTGGTATTTCTCCCATGATTATGTTAAATCGCATGGAAAAAGATTTTACAGATATGTTTGAAGTTATGAATTTGTTATTCTTAAGACAGGGAAACCATCTTGGTAAGATGTATGAAATCATATAAGCTCTGTAAAGCAGGTTTCTAGAGCTGGTAGCAGAATAAGAAGTCAGAGAAAGCATGAGGAGGATAACAATTCAAGGGGTTAAGCTTTGTTGCTGAAATGGAGAAAAACTGTAGCAAGAAACTGTACGAATGGCGTCCAGGATCTGAGAGGCTCCTGGCTGACAGCCCCAGGAGCCTTAAGCACCTTAGTTCTACAACCAAAAGCAATTGATTTTGGCCAATAACCTGAAAAAAACTTAAAAGTGGATTCATCTTCAGAGTTTCTAGGTAAGAATCCAGACTGGTGAACATCTTGGTTATGGCTCTGTGAGACCCTGAGCAGAGAACTCAAACCCAGCTGAGTATACCCAGGCTTCTGGCCTAAAGCACTGCAGGATACTAAATGTGGGTTGGTTTAAGCTGTCAAGTTTGTAATAAAGCATTCAAAACATAATGATAACAATTAGTCATACATATATATATGTTTTTCTTTTTGGTGATATGTTTAAAATGAGATTAAAATTTTGGGGGGGGAATAACATTTTGTTCAGTTGGACTTAAAAATTAGTGTTCCCTATTATTAAATTGATTACAGATATTCATTTGTAAAATCAGTTCTTAGTTCATGAGCCATACAAAAACAGACAGTGGGCTAGATTTGACCTCTGAGCTGTTGTTTGTCAACACAAGTGATAGAATCCCAATGCTTTCATCAAAACAATTACAACTGTACATGGGCAACTACTTAAGTTTTCTCCTAAATGATGGTCTGAAGACAAAAGAAACCACCTGGGGTGAACCTGAGAAGGAGGCAGGAGGAGGGTCTTGTGCTTTAGGACGGAGAGGAGTGGGAACATTTGAGTCATCACGCTTCCTGTGCTGACGGTGATTCCACTTGTGGAACATGCCCTCCATGGTGATGTTTCTGCATTAACTTCTATAGAAACTGTCAATTGACACCAAACTCCATCATAGAAAATAAATCTTCCAAAAGGGGTAAGAAGAAAGACCACAAAACACCCCTCACATATAAAAAGGCAGCCAAATCACTTGTTCCATAGATATCTTCCTACTGTTCCCTTTCCCCTTAAATTAATTAGTCAAGTTAAATTGTACCATTTGTAAGAACATTAACATAAGAAAATTACAAACTTGGCAATAGATTTTATCAATATCTGAGATTATGGTATTGGGTTTTTTTAAAATAAATATAAGACTTCTTCAGGAGAAAACACACTACTGAAAGTATTGTAATATTGCATTTAAATCTGTAGCACTTCAGCATTTTTAATGTTTTTCTTCAGAGTAAGGTACCCAAAATCAAAACCCCCAAAACATAGTGATACAATTTGATTCAGTGCTATATGCAGTAAGGCAGTAGTTATTAATTTACAAAAATTAAAGAATTTTGTTATTGTTTTCTGGAGTAGAAAATGAGCAAAATAATATATAGCATAAATATAATATGAGCTCAAGGAAATACCAGTACATTATTATAAATCATTATGTGAGACAGGAAGCAAAGAAGAACCATGACATCTCCCCTAGATTCCTTCATTTTGGTGCCATTTGGTTTGCTTTGATGCGTGTCTAATGTAGTGTGGAAATGGGTTTACTAGATAGATAATGCATCATCGATTACCTGTAAAAGAGGAGAAAACTCCTGGGGAATCACTTCAATGTCATTTGGGAAAACCCTAATGATGCTCAGTACCAGTTAACTAAAGAGGTTAAACAGGAACCTCTGCCTATTGGCAGTTCTCTGTGTTCAGGATTTCTCAGACTTTGGTGACCCTTTCAGACAGAAGATGCCAATTATTCCATTAGATGTTGACAGAGATGCAAATTACACAGATAGCTGATCACATAGTGGAAGACATCAGTTGCCATGTCTTCTGTCTGTCCTGGCTGAAGGCAGCTAAAGGTCTTCTATAAACCTCATGTCAACTTCTAGAAGATCTGAAGACACTTGTAACCACTGACTTTACAAGCACCTTATTCACACATGACCCACTATTGACAAAGAAAAACAAAGAGAGAGCAAAAAACAAAAAACAAAAAAAAAGAGAGAGAGAGAGAAATGTGACTAGTTTTGGAAAGAGCAATATAGTAACATGTAATGAGGCAAGAAGCAGTGCTAATGTGTTGAGAGTGGAGAATTATGTAAGTAAAAATTAATCAGAAATGTGCTAAAAATCCCTTAAAAATTGAAACCTAAAAAATTTTGTCAAATGCGGCTGCAAATTCATTTCCTTAACAAAACAAGGCATTTCATGAACTTTACATGTTTTATTTTTATAAGTGCTTTCTAAGTCCCTCCTATTTTCAGATATTATATTAAAAACTAATTCAATCGTAGGTAGCTAGAGCAAAGAAGGGATTTAGAAATCACCTGGGCCAGAATTTCCCTGGCCTCTGGGAAATAAATGTCCATGGCGCCCTCCTGTCACAGTCAAAGGAAACCTTTTTCCCATTTCACAGATCGGGAAACTAAACACAGAGGAATTAGATGACAGTAGAACTATTAGAGCCTAGTTTTTAAGAGTTCAGGCCTTAGAATTAGACTGACTCAAATCCTGGTTCCAGCATTTTCCCAATGGAAGACCTAGAAAATTTTATTTTACTTCCATGACCTATTTGATTTTCTGTTTTAAAAAACTAAAAAAGAAAAACAGCAATGTATAGTTTTAAATGTTTCTACTCGTATCCTCAGTTGATGTTAAGGTATCCTCAACATTTCTAAATTTTTCAAATTTATTTTACTGCTTATAATAGCTAATAGGGAAGTTAGTAGTTAATAATTCTTTACTTCAAGGCCTTTCTTCTATTGCTCCTTATAGTCTACCCTTCATTTCTCCCAAGACTCAGAAAATGAAGGAAAACTCCCTGAAATTGAAGTTCAAAGTCTAGTTTCCAGATCAACCATATGCCATTTCTGTGGCCTAGGCACCAAATTTATTTCTCTAAGCTTTGATTTTCCCATCCATAATACAGTGACAATAAGACAATCTATATTTTCAAGTGAGTTTTTATAAGAATTAAATATTCTTGGTAAAATATAAAACACTACACAATTTAAGAATGTACAAGTTCTTAAGAGGAAATTTGTGGTTAGAACAAAAATGTATTTACAGTTTGTACTCTAACATTTTCATATAGTTATTCAATGATTGTACTTTGTAGGGCTTTTTTAGGGTCAAGGTTTTTTCTTACTCAATGTTAGTGTCTATTGCCATTTTCCACAATTCCAAGTTCTCTCTCTCGCTCTTTCTTTCAATCTCTATCTATCTATCTATCTATTATCTATCTATCTATCTATCTATCTATCTATCTATCTATCTATCTATCTATTTATATCTATGCCGTCTGTCTCTGGTTGCTTAGAGTTAGTCAATTACTTTCCCCAATACAGATATACATTTTCTGGATCAAGTCTCAAGTCCTACCTGGTATGTTTTGCTTCATCGTTGTTTGTTTTACTCAAACCTGATGAATCTGAGGTTCCCTTCACTCAGGGTCCTATAGCTGCCTATCAGTTAATCTGAGAAAACAAGTGAATACTGAAGGCTAACCCTTTTTTGGTTATCTGGTTATTAGAATACAGGAAGCAAAAAACATAAAAGCAGAGTGTATTGATATTGTCCTGGGAGGCAACACTAGACAGCTGGGAGCCAACATTAGGTATCACAAATTTTAGGGGTGATATTAAAAAGCAGTTGAGATATCATCAAGATGATGACACAAGTTGTTCCCACTTCAGTTTCCTTCACAACAAGAACAACTAGCAACTATCCATAGACAAAACTCATGATGAAAATCCCAGTAACCAGTAGTAAGGCTGAAGCAAACTACTGGGCTGTAGAGATCACAAAGTACCACATGAGAAGGATAAGAGGAGTGGCTACATTCTGACTACATCACCCCTCCCCTACACCCTACACCAGCACAGTGACACACTGAGAGGGCACCCTTGGGCCTATACATTTTCCAGTGGGTGAAAAAGAAGCCCATAGTGAACCTCTGTCTCCCCTAGAATTGCAGAGTGCTTCCAAAGAGGCCCACTTGGGTCCTCCTCACAGGGATCACTGGGGAAATCTGTGGGGCTTGACAACTGAGACTCACATAGAGACTAAGAAGGCAGGTGGGGCTTACAGGAACTAGCTCTCAGATCTTGGCAGACCTCATTCCTCATCTCAACTATAATGCCTAAGTGGAAATCCTAGCCAATGTCTCTGACCATCTACAGAGTTGAATTTGTGGTCCTGCTGACTGGGGAGCTCAGAGGGTGGCTTGGCCCAGTTCACATCATGAACCATCATGCTTTGCCAAGCATGGAGCTCATTCTATGGCTCCACCGACTCAGGAAAACAAATTTGAATCCCTATATACTGCTGAATGTAGCCCCTAGTCCTGCCCAACCAGGAAGCCTAACCAGAGAACCAGGGAGCTGTTTGGCTCATCTTTCAACCTTGCTTACAGTGGTTGCAAGTAGAAAGCCCAGCCAGGAGCTCTGCCTGTCTTGGAGCTGAGCTGGTAATCCTCTCTGGCCAAGGAGTTTGGTGGGTAGTGCTGTGTTATTCAGGTCCCCTGCTAGCAAGCCATACCAGTCATGATCATGTTCTACAGCCCAGTCTGGGAAGGGAAGAAAATGTGAAGCCCCACCTAACTGGTTAGTATTGCCTATGGCCCACCAACCAGAAAGCCTAACCAGAGAAATCAGGTCACCCTAGATCCCATCCTGTATAGCCGTGCTTGGAAAGGGATGCAGACCAACAGTTTTGCCTAACTGGTACAGCCTCTGGCCCATCATAATCAGGGAGCCTTAACAATGACACTGAGAAGCCTCAGAATATAGCCACCAGTCTTGCCCAGCTATGGAACCCATCCTACAGCACTGTCAACAGCAAAGCTCAGCCTACAATTTTGCCTGATCGCTAAATGTAGACTGCGGCCTCCCACACGGGGAGCCCAGTCAACAACTCAGTCCAATCATGAAGCATAGCCTAAAATCTCACCTAACAAGGCAGCCTGGACAGTGACCCCACTAACCAAAGAGTTTAATCTATAGCCCAGCCCAACTGTGTGATACAGCTGGAGGCCCACCCCAACCAAAGAGCCAGACCAGCAACCTTGCCCAACAGCGGAGCCAGCAATCTACTCGATAGTGAAGCTCAACCTGCAACCTGCCTGACTCTGGGACACTTTCTGTGTCCCTGCCTTATTACAGAGTAACGGCAGCAGTGTATACATACTTAAGAGCATACAAAACACTTTCTAGGCTAGATCATATATAGAGCCACAAAACATTTTTCCGCAGATTTGAACACAATGAAATGAAATAGAAATCAGTAACAGAAGGAAAGCTGGAAAATTCATAGATGCATGTAATTAAACAACCAATGAAACAAATTAAATAATAGAATAAATTAAAAGGGAAATTTTGTTAAAGTATCAAGAAAAATGAAAATGGAAAAACAAAATATGAAAGTTATAGAATGCATCAAAAGAAATCCTAAAAGGGAAGTTTATAGTAATAAATACATATACCAAGAAAAAGAGGACCTCAAATAAACAACCTAGCTTTATACCTCAAAAGACTAAAATGAGAAGAAACTAAGCTCAAATTTAGGAGCAGAAATAAAGTAATAAAGCTTATAGCCCAATTAAATAAAATAGAGAATAGGAAAATATCAGCAGAGATGAACAAAACCAAGAATTGGTTCTTTGAAATGATAAGCAAATTGATAAAATTTTAGCAAGACTGAGCAGGAAGGGAAGAGAGGACCCAAATAAATAAATTTTGTGTGAGAAAAGAGACTTATCTGATACCAAAGGAATACAAAGTATCATAAGAGGCTATTAGAATAATTACATGCCATCAAATGGGACAACGTAAAAGAAATGGGGAAATTCCTAAAAACATACCACTTACTAAGATAGAATCATGATGAAATAGAAATTCTAACCAAAATACTAATAATAAGGAGATTGAATGTGTAATCATAAACCTCTCCGAGCCTTGGCTGGTGTAGCTCAGCAAGATTGAGCATGGGCCTGCGAATCAAAGGGTTGCCAGTTCAATTCCCAGTCAGGGCACATGCTTGGGTTGTGGGCCGGGTCTCCAATGGGGATCATGCGAAATGAAACCACACATTGATATTTCTCTCTCTCTCTTTCTCCTTCCCTTCCCCTCTCTCTAAGAGTAAACAAACAAAATCTTAAAAAAAAAAAAAAAAAAAAACCTCCCCCAAAGTAAGAACCTAGTACCAGATTGTTTTACAGGCAAATTCTACCAAACAATTAAATAAGAGTTAACTCCAACCATTCTCAAACTTTTACAAAAAATTGAAGGGAACACTCTTAATCTCATTTTACAAAACTATAATCACCCTAATACCAAAGCCAAATACAGACATGCCAAGGAAAGCAAACTAGAGGCCTACATTCCTGATGAATATAAATGTAAAATACCAGCCACCTGAATTCAACGGCACACTAAAAGGATCATACACAATGGTCAAGTGGGATTTACCACTGAGATTCAAGGATTGTTCAATCTACACTTATAGAATAAAATTTTTAAATATGATCATCTCAATAGATGCAAAACAAGTGTATAAAAATTTCAACATCCATTCATGATAAAATCTTTAATGACTTGTGTATAGAGGATCACATCTCAAAATAATAAAGGTGATGCATGAAAAGCACAGAGAGTATTATATTCAATAGTGAGTGTTTGAAACTTTTTCTCTTAGATCAGGAGCCAATCAAATGTGCCCAATGTGACTACTCTTATTCTCCGTAGAATTGGAAGTCTGAGCCAATTACACAAGGACAATAATTATAAGGCATTTAAATTAGAAAGGAATAAGTAAAATTGTCTCTATTTGCAGAAGGCATAATCTTATACAAAAAATCCTAATGACTTCACCAAAACAGTGTTAGAACTAATTAAGTTATTCAGTAAGGTTACATTATACAAAATTTATATGCAAGAATAAGTTATGTTTCTATAAAACAATAACAAACTATCAGAAAGAGAAACCATAAATAAATATTGAATTTTATTAAAAGCAATTTTTCTGAATCCCGTAAGGTCCTTTTTTTTTCTTTTTTCTTTTTTTATTGTTGTTCAAGTACAGTTGTCTCCCAACTACTCCCCCCACCTCAGCCATCCCTACCTCCCACCCTCGATCTTAATCCCCTACAAAAAGACCTACACCCTTGAGGTCTTTTTGTAATGTTCTTTTTAATACTGATTATATGCTCAAATAATTGAATGCTTTTCAAGTTAAATCAACCATAAAGTTTGAAGTAAATGAAATTTTCTAATAATGTATATCCTTTTCAAATATTAGTTAAATGTTTTATAATAATTGCATATGTATTTACAGGACCAATCAATATGTAAGTTTTATTTCTCAGAATCACATTGGTTTTGGGAGCATGAAATTCCATGCTCATTAGGGAACTGGACACTTCCCTTTTTTCCCTATTAAAAAGTTGGTATAAAAAATATATTCCTTAAATATTTGGTAGAATCCATTGATTTATGTGGACCTAAAGTGCTCTGTGTAAAAAATTCAATTATGAATTTAATTACTTTAATAGATATATAAATGTTTAGAATTTCTATTTCTATTTGTGTTAGTTTTCTTCAGTTGTGCTTTTTTCTAAGTTTACAAATTTATTACATCTAAAAAGATTCAAAATGTGAGACAAAAACTAATAGAATGGCAAAATGATAGATACAAATCCACTATTATCATTAGATAATTCAAGATCCTTCTTTTAATGACTGGTAGATCAAGAAAGCAAAATATCAGTGAGAGTGTAGTGGACTTGAACAATATCAATCAACTTGATTTAATAGCTGCTTATGAAATACTGCATCTAGCAACAGTAAAACACAAATTCTTAAGGTTACGTAGAGCATTTACCAAGATAGACCACATTCTAGGCCATAAAAATACTTTAATAGATGTAAAAGAATAGAAATAATACAAACTATACCCTCAAACCATAATGAAATTAAACTAGATATGACAACAGGAAGATAGCTGGAAATACACAAAATTATTAGAGATTAAACAACATACTTCTGAATAACAAATAAGCCAAAAAGAAGAATCAACTAAAATTTAAAACAAAGATTAAATGAAATGGATATAAAAATACAACTTATCAAATTTGTAGAATACGGCAAATTCTTTGCTTAGAAGGAAATGAATATCACTGAATGCATCTATTAAATGCATATTGTCTATTTTCTACAATAATTTCAGGAAAATAGAAGCAGAGATAACACCTTGCAGTTTATTCTGAGGCCAGCACATAAATCAGATAAAGACCATGCAAGAAAGTAAAACTATAAACACTATCTCCGATGAACACAAATGTAAATACTTCCAACATAATGTTAATCAAATCCAAAAATATATTAAGAAATTGTCTATCACAGCCATGTGTGATTTGTTCCATGGATGTAGTCTGTTTCAACTGGTGAACATCAATCAATTAACATAGTCTACATTTAACAAGCTATAAAAAACATGATTATAACAATTTGATACAGATTTGACAAACTCCAACACACTTCATGTTTAAAAACACTCAGCACACTAAAAATAGAGGGGATTTTCTCAACTTGAGAAAGAACATCTAAAATATGTACAGTTAATATAATCATTAATGATAAGAAACTGAAGTCTTTTCCCCAGATATTAGAAACAATTTGAGGGGAGAATATATCTCCTCTCACCACTGCTAATTTCTTATAGAAATTTCTAACTAGTGCAGTAAGTCAAGAAAAAGAAAACAAATTATATATTTGTTAAGAATGAATAAAACTACCTTTGATAACAAAAAACATGATTATCTATGTAAAAAAATAATAACAAAGAAAAACCCTCCTGGAACTTGTAATTGATTATAGCAAAGTTGCAGAATGCAAGTTAATATTCAAATGTTAATTGCTTTCTTAGATACCAGCAATAAGCAATTGAAATGTAAAATAAAAAATTGCACCATTTTAATAACACCAAAAATTCCATCAAGAGATATTTAGGTATAAATCTAATCAAGAATATACAGGCTATAATGCAGAAAACTGTGAAACTTTAAGGAAATAAATTAAAGACACCCTAGAAAAATAGAGAGATTTTACATATTCATGGATTAGAAGACTCAAAATTGACATCATTTTTTCCCCTTATTTTCCTCCTCTAAAACCTAGCTGTGGGTTATGGTCCAAAAAATACGGTAACTGTTACCCATGTTAAATGACAAGGTACTTGGCTTGCCTACAGTTTTTTTTAAATCATACTCTCCAGGGTTCTTTCTGTTTTAAAACACTGGATAGCATCCAAGGCCATACATTCATCTACAGATTTAAAAACAGTGATGTCTGCGTCCCAATCCGAGAGATTCAGGTTTAATTGGTCTAGAGTGTGACTTGGACATTGGTTCTTTTTAAACACTTCACAGATGAAAATAATGCACAGCTAAGGTTAAGAACCACTTTTTAAAATAGCACCCCAGGTGGTTTTATGCACATAAAATTTAACAACCATGGCTTTTAACTAATTCCTAAGCCACCTTTCCTGAACCAGGCGACCTTGACAAATCTGCTGCATCAGGGCTCTGATTTACAAATGCCAAGTGACTTCCTGGATTTAAATAGCAACAGTGGACTCCAGGCTACCCGATTTAGTCAAAAGTGTTTCCCCTGTTTAGAGTCTGATTCAAATATATTGTTTATTCAGTCAAATTCTAGCTAATAATTACTTATACATCTCACTACAAGTCTTTTGCAGCTCTCTAGCTGTCTTTAACTGACTCTCTTGGTCTGACATTCACTCATATCATATCATCTACTGGTTTTCTGACCCTAGAATTGTAACCTAGAGCCTGAATTCCAGTCAACTCTAGCTCTTTCCTTTTTTCTTTCTCTCTCACTCTCTCTTTTAAAAATTGAATTTATTGAGGTGACATTGGTTAATACAATTACATAGGTTTCAAATATGCAATTCTATAATACATCATCTGTATACTGTTAACCACCCAAAGTCAAGTCACCTTCTATCATCATTTATCCCTCCTTTATCCTCTTTTGCAGCCCCCTTCCCTCTGGTAATCACCACATTGTTGTCTGTGTCTATGAGGGTATTTTTGGTTTTTTGGTTGTTCTTTTTATTTATCTCTTTACTTTTTTCACCCAGCTCCCTAACCCCCCTGCCTTCTGACAGCTCTCAGTCTGTTATCTTTATCTATGAGTCTGGGGGTAAAGGAGCTTTTGGAAAGGAGGGGACAGGAGGGGAGGGGAGGGGAAGGGAGGGGAGGGAAGAAGAGAGGAGAGGAGAGGAGAAGAGGGGAGAGGAAGGGAAAAAAGAAAGGAAAGTATAGGGTTATTTTTAGACCAGGACATCTTTTGGGGGGAAGGAAATACCACTAAAATTTTTTAAATCATGTATAATGTCTCTTGTTTCTAGTGGGGAGGGGAGATGTAGAGGGACCACATAACAAATTACTCATTTGTGTTGACTAGAAAATTCCATCCTGGTTGATTAAAGTTATGTTTCTGGGAGAGGCTGAAATAGCAGTTAGGTCAGGTATTAAACATAGATTTGACTTTAGCAGAAGTGACATTATTTGGACCCGTGGTATTCTCTGTAAAATATATTTTTGTATTCTCATTACATTGACTAATTTTTCAGTAGTGAAACCAAGTATACAGTAAACTTCTATTTACATAGTATGTTATAATGATGGATCACTAATTACAGAGATATGATCTGAGAAATATGTTAGGTGACTTTGTCACTGTTTGAACATCATAGAATGCACTTACACAAACCTAGATGGTATAGCCTTCTACATACCTTGGCTGTATGATGCAGCCTATTGCTCCTAGGCCACAAACCTGTACAGCATGCTACTGTACTGAATATGGTAGGTAATTGTAACACAGTGATAACAATTGGTATCTCCGAACATTACTAATTATAGAAAAGGTATGGTAAAAATATCATGTAAAAGACTAAAAATGGTACACCTGTATAAGGCACGACCAGGAGTAGAGATTTCAGAACTGGGAATTGCTCTGGGTGAGTCAGTGAGTGGTGAGTGAACGTGGAGGCCTAGGACATTACTATATGCTACTTTGTAAACACCATACACTTGGGCTACACTAAATTTATAAAAGTGTATTTTTTCTTCAATAATAAGTTAACCTTTGCTTACTGTATCATTTTAAACATTTTTATTTTTTAAACTTTAAAATTTGGCTTTAACTTCTCACTCTTCTGTGATAACACATAGCCTACCACACAAACACATTATAACAGTGTTAAGAGGGCTGTGACAGCCGCTGGCACGGTGCCTTTTCAGCTCCATTGTAGCCTGTGCAACCAGCATCACATTCATTGTCACATCACATTCAGCATCAGCAGTTCATTGTCGATGGAAATGTCGTTAGGTGATGCGTGACTGTGTTCTACTTATCCATAATGTGATTCAAAGTTAATATTTTGCCTAAGAAATTTATGGTTATATTTATAAGAAAATAGACTATTTTCCTTTCCTGAGCTGCCATTTTCACAATGTTTTCTAGGGTACACTGGTTGCATAAAATTTGCTCTAAAGTAGATGCTTGTTTGTAACCACTGAATAAGTATTGACAGACAATGGACTTTTTTCCTTGTCTTTTCAGTCTTTTATATATTTTTTAACTTTTTGGTTTTCATTGAATTTATTGGGGTGACATTGGTTAATAAAATTATATAGGTTTAGGAGTACAATGCTGTCATACATCGTCTGTATATGGTATCATGTGTTCATGACCCCAGGTCAAGTCTTTTTCCAAGGCTGTTTATGCCCCTTTACCCTCTTCCACCTCCCTCTACCCCTTTTCCCTCTGGTAATCACCACGCTGTTGTCTGTGTCTGAGTTGATTTTGTTGTTGTTGTTTTGCTTGATTCCTTCACCTTTTTTACCCATAAACCACCCTCCCCTCTGACAATTGTCAGTTTTTTTTCTGTATCTACAAGTCTGCTTCAGTTTTGGGGTTTTTTTGTTTATTTTGTTCATTAGATTCCACATATAAGTGAAAGCATATGGAATTTGTCTTTCTCTGACTTGCTTATGGCACTTAGCATAATACTCTCCAGGTCCATCTATGCTGTTGTAAAAGGCAAAACTTTCTTCTTTATTATGACCAAGTTTTATTTCATTGTGTAAATGTACCACAGCTTTTTTATTCAGTCATATACTGATGGACACTTAATTTGCTTCCAAATTTTGGACATTGTAAATAATGCTATAGTGGACATAGGGGTGCATATATTTCTTCAAATTAGTGTTTCAGGTTTCTTTGTATACATTCTTAGAAGTGAAATTCCTAGGCCATTAGACATTTCCATTATTAATTTTTTTTGAGGAAATTCCATTCTGCTCTCCACAGTGGCTGCACCAATCTGCATTCCCACCAACAGTACAGGAGGGTTCACTTTTCTCCACATCCTCTTGTTTTATCGATGATAGACATTAACACACGTGTGAGGTGATATCTTAATTGTGGTTTTAATTTGTATTCCTCTGATGATTAGTGACATTAAGTATCTTTTCACATATCTTTTGGCCATCTTTATGTCTTCTTTGGAGAATTATCTGTTCAGGTCCTTTTATCCATTTTTTAAACTGGATTGTTTGGTTTTTAGACATTGAGATATAAATTCTCTATAAATTTTGTTTATTAACCCTTTATCAGATGTATCATTACTGAACATGTTCTCCCATTCAGCAGGTTGCCTTTTCATTTTGTTGAGGTTTCTTTGGCTGTGCAATAACTTTTAATTCAATGTAGCCCATGTGTTTATTTTTTCTTTTGTTCCTGTTGCCTAAAGAGATATATCAGAATAAATATTGCTATAAGAAATGTCCAAGATTTTACTGCCAATGTTTCCTTCTAGGGTTTTTATGTTTTTTGAGTCTTACATTTAAGGTTTTTATCTCTTTTTATCTTATTGTTCTGTATGGTGTTAGAAGATGTCTTCACTTCATTTTTTGGCATGTATCTGCCCAGTTTTCCCAATGCCATTTATTGAATAGACTGTCTGTACCCCATTGTATGTTCCTGTCTCCTTTGTCAAATATTAATTGAAAATAAAGGTGTGGGTATATTTCTGAGCTCTCTATTTTGTTCCATTGATTGATATGTCTGTTGGGCCAGGGCCATGCTACTTGATTATTATGGCCTTGTAGTATAGTTTAATATCAGGTAGTGTGATTCTCCCACCTTTGTCTTCTTTCTCCAGATTATTATGGCTCTTCAGAATTTTTTGTGGTTTCCTATACATTTTTAGAATATTTGCTTTAGTTCTGTGAAATACACCATTGATATTTTCATAAGACTTTCATTGAATCTATACATTGATTTGATCAGTATAAATATTTTGAAGCTGTCAAGTCTTTCTATCCATGAGCACTATATACACTTCCACTTATTTGTAGCTTCAATTTCTTTTTTTATTATCTTTTTTTCAGAGCTTCTTTTTTAAAATTATATTTTATTGATTATGCTATTAAAGTTTTCCCAATTTCCCCCCCTTTAACCCCTGTCTGACCTGCACTCCCTAACCCCCCAGCATTCCTGCCCTTAGTTCATGTTTAAGGGTTGTAGATATAAGTTCTTTGACTTCACTGTTTCCTATGCCATTCTTAACCTCCCCATCTACTTTGTACCTACCAATTATGCTTCTTGTTACCTGTACCTTTCCCCCCCTATTCTTCCCCTCACCTTCCCCACTGAAAACCCTCCATGTGATCTCCATTTCTCTGATTCTATTCCTGTTCTAGTTGTATGCTTAGTATTTGTTTTTGTTGTCTTAATAATTATCTGAGCACAGGTTTTTTACATCCTTGGTTAAATTTATTCCTAGGTATTTTTTATGTAATTCTTAATGACATTTTTTTAAAATTTCCTTTTCTGATGTTCATTATTGGTGTATAAAAATCCAACTAATTTCTGGGTATTTATTTTGTAGCCTGCTACTTACTGCATTCATTTATAAGTTCTAGTAGGTTTTTTTGTGGGGGGGTGGAATTCTTTTAGTTCTCTTTTTTAATTTAATTTTTTTATTGTTGTTCAAATACAGTTGTCCGAATCCCCCCACCCCCGATGTTCTCCCTGCCCTGCTCACCTGCTGCTCCACAGTCAATCCCCTCTATACACAGTACAAACAGTATAATGACAGTTTCACTTCCTCCTTTACAATTTGGGTGCCTTTTATTTCTTCTTGTCTGATTGCTGTGTCTCGGATTTCCTGCGCTATGTTGAATAATAGTAGTGAAAACAGAAATCCCTGTCTTGTTGCTGATAAGGGAAACACATTTAGTTTCTGCCCATTGAGTACGATGTTGACTTTGGGTTTGTAATATATGGCTTTTATTATATTGAGGTATTTTTCCTCTATATCCGCTTTGCTGAAAGTGGTTTTTTTTTTAATCATAAATGGGTTCTGGATTTTATCAAATGCTTTTCCTGTATCTATTGATATGATCATGTGATTTTTTATCCTTCATTTAGTTTATATGGCATATCATGGTTACTGATTTGCAGATATTGTACCAACTTAGCATTTCCAGAATAGATCCCATTTGATCATGGTGTATGATTTTTAATGTACTGCTGAATCCACTTTGCTAATATATTGTTGAGCGTTTTGGCATCTATGTTCTTAAGAAATATTGGCCTATAATATTCTTTTTTTGCAGTATATTTATATGGCCTTGGAAATAGAATAATGTTGGCCTCATAATATGTGCTTGGGAGTCATCTCTCCTCTGGAATTTTTTAGAATAGTTTGAGAAAGATAGCTATTACTTCTTCTTTGAATGTTTGGCAAAACTCTCCCGTGAAGACTACCTGGACCAACATTTTGTTTGTTGGGAGTTTTTTGATTATTGCTTCAATTTCATTAGTTCTAATTGGTCATTCAGATTTTCTGGTTCTTGTGATTCAGTTTTGAATGATTGCATGTTTCTGGGAATTTATCCATTTTGCTGAGATTTTCCATTTTCTTGGCATATAGTTATATCTAATATTTTATTACAATCCTTCGCACTTCTTTGGTGTCGGTTGTTACTTCTCTTTCATTTCTGATTTTATCTATTTGGGTCCTCTTTCTCTCTTTTTTTTTTGTTGATAAGCCTGGTTAAAGTTCTATTAATCTTTTTATATTTTCAAAGAACTAGCTCTTGCTTTCATTAATCTTTTGTATTTCTTTAACTCTATTTCTTATATTTCTGTTATGATTTTTATTATTTTCTTTTTCTACTCACTTTGGGCTTTGTTTGTTGCTCTTTCTCTAGTTCCTTTAAGTGTAAAGTTGGATTTTTTTAATTTGAATTTTCTCTTGTTTTTTTGAGGTAGGTCTTTAATGCTATGAATTTCCCTTTTAAGACAGCTTTCATTTGTTGCATAGATTTGGGTTGTTGTGTTCTCATTTTCATTTGTTTCAAGGTATCTTTTGATTTCTGAAGCTGGCCTATGGGTGTATCTGTTCTGGGGTCTTTAGGGTGATACTCTGGTGCAAGTCAATGTCAGATACTGCCTATTACTGACCCTGGGCAACTTGTGTGGAGCTACATTTTGTGACTGACTTTGGCTGGCTTTAGTGTGCATGGGAAGAACCAAGCTGAGCACCAAGCTTGTGTTGATGGAGGCATTCAGCTTGGGGGCAAGCCAGCAAAAGCCCCAGGAATCCTGGAGACCTCCCTTCTCTTGCTTCCACTGCCAGATGCTTGTTAGGCTCAATCACTGAAAGAGCCTCTGGTGGTACTTGAGTTGTATGAAGTAGGTTCTTAGTGAATCATGTGGTAAGTGTAAATTTTTTTCAGCAGAGTGATACAGGTTAAAATTCAGTGTCAGTGCTGTGTCTGAGGACATTCAGAAAAAGTCCCAGGGTACACCAAGTCTAGCTGTTCTTCATAGGGTGCCTGCAGACCCCTGTGGCAGGGCAGGGTGTCATGGGTTAGTCAGGGTGAGGCCAGCAGCATTTATCAGGCCAAAACTATCCAAAATTTGGATGTGTGAAAGGAAGGTTCTGCACCAGTCAGGTGGACAAGGGGAAAATGGTCCCCATCTTGTAGACACACAATTTACTTTGTCTCAGAGTCTGCTCACTGGCACCTGAGCTCAGCAGGCAAGTGCAGCTTGGAGTCAGGAGGATGAAGCTAGTGAATCTCCTGGAAGAAGGAGGTGCTAGTCAGACTTGGGGAAAGGTAAAGATAGTGGTTCCCATCCCCAAACCACACAACTCAGACACCGATGCACCCTGAGTCTGTTTAGACCACTATACCCCAGTCCAGGCAGCTGACTCCTCAGTAGAGTACAAGTTCTGTAGGTTGGGTGACAGTGTGTCTGGAGGATGAGACTATTGCATTTCCCCAGGTTGATGTCCTAAAAATGGGAGTTCTCCACCCAAATAAGGTGGCATTTGCATTGCGGGAGAGTAACTCAGTGCAGGGATCCTGGCTGCTACTCCCTTCAGCAATTTTCTCATAGCAAAAAAGCCCCAGTTTGTCCTTACATGACTCTAGTTTGCTCTGCCTTGCTTCCACAGGAGCCCTGGATCAGTGACTGCAAATAATATTTTGTTCATTAGCCCTTTAAAAGGGCATGTGTGTGCCTAGCAGCCTCCCATCTATCCCTGGCAGGCAGAATCCTTGCTGATTTTCACACCCAAAAGTTATATGGATGCCTGGCACTCTGGGCAGGATATCTGGCATGGGGTGGAGACCCCATGCTCCTCATGAAGAACCTTTGTAGCTGAGATATCCCTCTGGAATCTCAGCTGCTACCCGTGTGAACAGAGCCAGCCCTTTTCATGTCTCCACCCTTTTTACCAGTCCCGATGTGGCTTTTTTGGTAAATCCTTGGTTATAAGATTTGTGATTAACTAGTATTCAGCAGGTTATTCAGGTTGATTGTTCTATATCTTAGTTGTAATTCCTGTTTGGTCCTCAGAGGAGATGAGTGTGTCTTCCACCTACTCTGCCACCATTTTGGATCTTCTGCTCTAGCTCTTTTCACTCTGATGAACTAGTATAGCATATTTTTTTTACTTATGTGGCCGCTGTTTCTCCCCACTAAGGCAACACACCTCATATGTCCTGTAACTCCTTACCTTTTGGAGGTCTACTTTCAGAAAAAGATTTGAATATGCATCACTTACAACTTTGAAGGGATGTAGGTCCCAGTCCATTCTTACTTCTGGCAGAACTGACACTTTAAGTAGCATCTTACATGATGAAATAAAAGATTTTTTTTAACTTAGCAAGTAACAATGAGCATATGGAATAGGAATACTTTGATATTAAGGAAACACACCCAATTTTTAGAAATCACTGCTTATCTTTTTTTATATGTACAGATGTCATATAAACAGGGAAATCTGTTCCACACTCTTAGTTCCAGTAAATTCCTGCATCAGTGGCTCTCTAAAATCAGTCCTTAATGTGTTGGAGAGCCTGAGTTAACCTGTCAAATGCCAACGAGAACAGCGCTTTGGGTCACTGCAGTCAATTCATTGCTCATATCTATACTATCAGTCAGTGATTGCACGGCTGAGTAGACTGCTTAAATCCACCAAATAGGTAATATTTTGAACGAGTTTCCCACTCTACAGCATCTATTATTCTAAAAATTTAAGTGTATTTTTTTAACTAGAGGAAACAATGTTTACAATTATTGAAATTCATGCATGAGCACTACCTGATCTTTTTTGATCTTAAATGAGGCCCTAATATATATTGACCCCTATAACATAAACTTTATTTTAAGGACTTTATTCAACATAGTTTTCCTCGCTGAACCCCTCAACAACACAGTAAAGGAAGTACTGTCACCACCTCTGTTTTATAACAAAGGCAACGAAGGTGCAGAGACCTTGACAATCTTTCACAGCATAGTGGAACTCGATTAGGAGCCCCGGCAGCTCGCCTCTGAGGCTTCTCTGATTTCTCCTCAGGACACTCACAGTAGAGTTAGGCTTCTTCCTATTGCATGCCCTTTCCTACGGTTTTCTCACTATGTGACGTTTTGCTACAACAACTGTAAGTACTCTGAGATCCTAATGCATATCTATTTCTCCTTTTATTAGGCCATGGTACCCAACATATCAAGCTTTACAAAGAGTAAGCTTTTGATAAGAATGAACAAATTAAAAAAATAGATAAGTGAAAGGATGAATGAATATGAGAAACAGTTATTTTCCATTTATATGGAAGTGTTATGTATATATAGACATAGATCCTGAAAAAATTATATAGTCACTGTATGGCCAGTGGAGTTTCTGGCCTCTTGTCCTGCTTTTTACATTTAGTGAAGCGCACTGCAGTTGCCTGGTGCACCAGACACGCCATCAGGAATTTTTTTAGCTTTCTTTGCTGTACTAATTCAACATCTAGCTCTGGGGATTACTGTAGTGTGACTTTTTATCATATTGGGAAGCTTTGCATTAACTGGTAGTCAAATTGCAAGATTAATAAATAAAACATGTGTGTTTGGACTGTCAGCTAAGATGAACCTTATTAAACATATACTCTAAGAACTGTGTATGTATGTTCTTTCCCTTTCTAACAAATTTTTCCATCTATGCATCCAAAACATAAATTGGGAGAGTAAATGCCAATAGAATGTAAGCCGGTGTCTGGCAATATTTATTATATAATCATCAAGCCAAATAATTAGTTTCTTACTTTCTATTGTTCATTCATCATTTATTCATGGACCATTTTAAGCAAAAAGATGGAGCACAGTGGTCTGCAGGTAAAAAGTTTTTAAGCAGCAGAGCCATACACTGAAATCTGCACTTCAAATCTCAGTTTCCCAGGACAAACTTTTCAGAAAGAAGAGTGTAAAGGCAAAAGAGACAATTACTGATGGAAATATGACATATATGTGTTATGAAGTTTTTTAAAGATTCATTTCTCTTCTGAAAAGAAGTGCCTAACTTTCCAACAATTGCAAATAATTTTAGGCTTAGCAGTGCCCACCAAGGTAGATATGCAGCAGCCAGCAATGCAGCCTTGTGGGGACCAAAGGACAGCGATTTATCACTTACTGATCCAAGAGCTACATAGAGGTTATAATCAATCTGTACTTCTCAGAGCACTCCAGAACATCAGAATTTAACCCTAAAGGGAACACACCACAGGGTGACTATTCTTTCAACCAAGTAAAAATAAAAGAAACTGCAAAAAGGATGGGTAGTGATTATAAGGATAAATATATTTTAATTATTATAGCATGAATGTATTGAGATGTGTATTTGTATGTGTGTGTTGTGGGATAACACAAACAGAAATTTGGTTTTATTTGCCTGACAAATAAGATAATGGCACAAGGAATGACCAAGTGTATTAAAGGGAAACTTTTAAAAAAATAAATGTGAAGGGTTTTTAAAAAAGATTTTATGTATTTATTTTTAGAGAGGGGAGGGAGAGAAGGCGAAAGTGAGGGAGAGAAACATTGCTGTGTGAGACAAACATCGAACAGTTGCCTCTTACACACCCCCAACTGGGGGCCTGTCCCACAACCCAGGCACGTGCCCTGACTGAGAATGGAACCAGCAGCCTTTCGGTTTGCAGGCCCACACTCAATCCACTGGGCCATAACAGCCAAGGCAAGAGGGAAAATTTTTATGGCATTCACAGATGTCCTCAATTTTGCTATTCTCTTTCATTGTAGTTATACATATGCAGTTATACATTGAGAATATTGACAGAAGGAAACATCTCTCTCGTTATTTTTATTATTTTCTTTCACCAGTTCTCATGTCCTATATATACCATAAATTCAATGTTTAAAAAATCCTATTTTAATCTTGTTTCACTGTTGAATGATTACAGTGTAATGTTTCACACTGTTTAAATGATTACTGTTTATTTTAAGTAATCATTTTTGGCTGTCCTCTTTTCTGTTATTTCTCTCAATTCCCCTCCCATTCAAAAAATCTTCTGGAAAATTTTAAAAACTAACGAGGCCCAGAAATCACATGGAGGAGAAGGGTTAGAATGAATTACGGAGGTAATTAATGTAGAGAACCAGAGGTAGAACATGCAAATAGTACCCATCCCACGCAGCAGGGCCTGGGGAGCAGCAGCGCCTCTGAAGGATTTGAGGGAAATCACCTTAGCTAATGTCTGGGCACCAGTACAGAACCTTGAAAGTCAGGCAGAGATATAGACTAAATTGGTCAGAAAATAATGAACCCGGGAAAGCAATCATTCTTGGCAATCATGAAAAAGTGTTATCAAATGAGATCAAACCAGAAGCTTTGATCTGAACAATGCTGGGCTTGAGGGGGGACGATCTGATTTTTCCTTTAGAGCTTCCATCAAGAAGGTAAACTTGGGGACAGCTGTAACTCCCTCTCATGTCAAACTTTCATGTGAATATAAAATCACCTGGAGACCTTGTTAAAATGCATATTCTGATCTGTGATGTGTGGAATTTCCCAAGGCAAAATCACTGAACTAAATGTTCTCTAAGAAGATAAATTTTCTTTTCAGGGGTTTAATAAAAAAAAATAGATAACATATCTTAAAGCTCAGATAATTAAACCACTTCTTAAAATTTTAAAAAATAATTACAAGAATCTATTTAAATGTTTGTCTTCAATTTCTCTAAGAGGAAGTAGAATTAATATTTACTGATGACATTGTCTACTAGAAACTATGAATACATTATTATTTTCATTGCATTTAATAAGGTGACATATGTCAATAAGTTACAAGTTTCAAGTGTACAATTCTGTAATATATCATCTGTGTATTGCATTGTGTGCTCACCACCTAAAGTTTAGCGTCCTTCCACATCATATATTTGACTCCCTTTACTTTCTTCAAATCCATATCCCCCTCTGGTAACCACCGTAGTACTGTTAGTGTCCATGAGTTTTTTGTTTGTTTGTTGCTTTCTAGTTTATATGCCACTTATAAGTGAGATCATATGGTTATATACAATAATACTATGAAGGTTTACATATTTTACTGGGAAAGAAACTGGATATTCACTGATTAAGATTCTGGCATCAGACAAGACAGTTTCTATTAGAAGAAATTTACTAATCCCTCTAAATCACAACATTTTGGTGACAAACTATTTTGTCACCAATTTAGTGACACACTAGAGTTCTCAATTACCAGATAGTGGTGAGAGTTTTAATAGCAAGTGAAAGGTGGGCTGAGGTTTTCAGGTAAATCTTTTATTTTTCTTCAAAATGAGGTCAAAGTTAGAATCAGACTATTAGATAAGACTATGATATTCCAGTTCATATTCAAAATCCATTAAAAGCTCTCAATATGGGAGGTATTGAGTTTGCTGGCCAATAGAATATTATCATTAAACATTTGTTTATAAAGGTAAACCTTTAGTCAGGTTATATGTCACAAATTTTCCCCTTATTTGTCTGAAATCCACATCAGAAACATTAGGGGTTTGTTTTTAATTTGCTATATTTAGTAGTGTTAAATGTTATATTTCAAATTGCAGATACCTATGGATAACAAATAATATAATTATAAAACTAGTTCATAAATGCCCTAAAGAGTATAAAAATATTTAGAAAATGACCTGTTTTTGATATATAAAGAAATGAAAACTAAAATTCAATCTAATGTACAGATTTTGGGCAAAGCAATTATTGAATCTTGTTGAGAAAGAGGAAAATGAGTATTTGGAATAAGTGAAGGTAGACAAACAAACACACACTTATTTACAGAGTATTTGGATAAGAAACAGCCAAAAGATGTAATAACATCTGCAGTTTATTAATAAATTTTTATTCAAAGTCATCTTCTTTAGAATCATAGTAATATTGGATTGGCCAAAAAGTGTGTTTGTTTTTTTTCCCATAAGATGGCTCTCATAGTGCTTAGTTGTCCTTAACTTCATTCAAAAAAATTTTGTTTGATTGTATTGTCATATACAATCTGTCATATCCGTGTGCATTTAAAAAAACATCAAAATTGGTGAATTTTTATGTAGCCATTTTCATATTGAAGGTGGAAGAAAATATGCAACATTTTTAGCATATTATGCTTTGTTATTTTAAGAAAGGTAAAAACTCAAATGAAACACAAAGAAAGATCTGGGCAGTGTATGGAGAAGGTGCTGTGACTGGTGTGCAAATTTTCTTGCTGGAGATTTGTTGGTGAACAATGCTCCACAGTTGGGTAGATCACTTGAAGTTGATAGTGATCAAACTGAGACATTAATTGAGAACAGTCAACGCTATACTACATGGGAGGTAGCCGGCATACTCAAAATGAAGTTATTGGTGGAAATAAAAAATGTGGTTTTATTTAATGGAAAAAATTAATTGGACTTTTTGGCCAACCCAATATTTAAAGAAAATTCCTCTCAGTAATTGGCGGACTATCGAAAAGGCTCGTTTCTGCCCTGCCTACATTGTCTCATCCCTGTTCATGTTCTCTGTCACCTCTGCTTTCTTTATTTCTTGACCAAGTTATTAAAGACCTGTACCTAGGCCCTGTTCTGCATGGAAGCCAGTCTTGACAAAGAATTGCAGTACAGCCTCAGCCTCTGACTACATATAACTTAGAACTCAACTTCTTATCCAACTTATTCCTCAAAATGAGAATAGATGCTAGGACATGGTAAGTGACCAGTAAATATTTGCTGAAAAAAATAGGTAGATAAATGAGTTGTTTTTCCAGCATCACTTTGTTTTCGAGGTTCTTTTGCTGCCAATTACACCTGGAGTCCTCCAGTACACCCAAACTGACATACAGTCTGCTATATTGCTCCCAAATCAGAGTTCTCCATCTTGCCTGCCTTGCTTAGTTAGGCCTGGAACTCAGTCAGACGCATCAGTACAACTACTTGCTCTCTCAGCTCAAAATAGCAACTGTGAAATCAGCCTCCTTAATCTTTTAGATTTAGTGCTTGTCCTTTTACCTTTACCATCAGAATCACATACAAAAGCATGAACACTTTATCTCCAAGTTTTCTTCCAACCTGATGGTAAGGATATGTTTATTTATTTATTTTTTATTACAGTGTATATTATACTTTCAAAGTTGATGTCAGGTTTTACTAACAAGACTGTAACTAAGGCAGAGTGGAAAAGATAAATTACATCAGAGGATATCCACAGATTTCAAAACCATCAATATCTACATTTGAAGACTAAGTATGAGGTCTGTCCAGAAGGTATCCAGCCATGTAATATGAAAAATAGAAACATCTATTGAAGAAGATACAAGAACAAAAAACACTGTACACAGGACAATGACACCTCAGTCCCCTTCAAAATAGGCACCTTGGGACCTCACTCAGTTTTCCCAGTTGCTATCAGCTGTCCCATCATATTTTCCTGAATCTCATCAATGGTCTGAAATCTTCCATTTCAAAGGTGATTTTAGCTTTAGGAAAATCCAGAAGCCACAGGGCACTAAATCTGGTCTGCAGTGTGGCTGAGTCAGCTGGGTGATTTGGTGTTTTGACAAAAAACTGTATGAGATGGGCGTGATGCTTGAGCAGGCATGTTGTCATGATGAAGCTGTCAATCACTAGTTGCCCATAGCTGTAGCCTTCTGAATCATCTGAATAATTTCTGTGGAGGAATATTCAAACTTAATACAAAATTTGATGCAGATTTGTTGCTCTGCTTGCCCAGTCATTTTGAATGTGACAGCCACACAGTACACGTGCTCACTCAACAGGGTCTACCACCCCCATTGACTAGTACAGTGAAGTTGTCATTATTCAGCCATGTACATTCCAGTCAACTCTCCTTGGCTCTTGGCTGCCAGGTTACATCAATGTTATGCAAACCCATCTTGTTATATTAACAATGGCTGGACTTTTTCCAGACAGACCTCATATGTAATAATCTGTATTTCTTTTGACTAAACTGACTAAATAATTTTATTTTATAGAATCTATAGAGAGAAACTGCTGGGAAAGTTTGAGGAACTTTGTATGAGATGAATGGAGGAGAACTTCAGAAAGTGTCAGAGATAATTAAATCATTAGCCAAGTTTTAAGAACCCCACACAGGACAGAATTTATAGCCCTGGCTTCCTTCTTATGGTAGAAGTTAACCATACCATCAGTGAAATACCTGAATGGAAGTTACTAATAGTTCCTTACCCAGCTCTAACTTCATAATAGTTCATTTTCTAAGTGCTAGTTAAATGCTAAGTTTGTGTGCATGTGTATGAGGAGGATTTTTATTTTGTGGTTATGCAAATAACAATGGCAAATAAAAAATCATAAAGGAGACATAACAAAACCAACACAGACTTTACAACTTGTTGAGAAATACATTAAAATTAAATTCATTAAATCCTTTTGAATTTTTATTAAATGTCTGTAAGTGCAAAGAACTATTATGAGGGAGCAAACAGTTGTGAAAATCTGAGAGAAGTGTTGGTTCTTTATTATTTCTTTTGGAGGAGGAAGCCCAGTTCTTTTACTGTAATATTAAAAATCTGTGGGATGGTTTTACTAAATCTCTCTTATAAAAGGCCAAAATTCCCATCATTGCCATTTATTCAATAGTCATTTATTTTCCAGGTTGTCTACCCTCTTGTACAATGTTATCACTGTTGAGTAATTTGTCCTAAGGCAACAATCTGTCATTAACCAAAGACAACTCAACCCTTTCAGACCTTTATAGGAAAAAGCTGTAGCACTACAGAATGTAATTTGCAAAATGACATCCTGGGATCCTTCGTTTACTTCACACAATAAGTCACTTCTCTGAAAGTGATAATGTCATCATTGCATTGTGGCAAAGGGCCAAGGGCATATCCTTTTAGCTAGTTGAGGTCACTTGGCAAGCTTGCTCACAATTTCTGGCAATGGTGAGATTCATCCCAGTGACCAACTAATTCTTCATGTGGCAAAGTAAATATACTAAGCCTGATTGACTATAATGAATTAAAAATAGTCTAATTATCTATACAGAATCCTACAATAAGACAAAATTTAATTTTTAAATATCTAAAGAGAGTACCATAATATGATCATATAAATATTAAATAAATGATTTGTTAAATAATTTATTTCCTAAATCAAACTCATAGAGTGCCTTCTATAGCACTGCATTAGATATAAAGGGAGGATATTAATAAATTAGTATGAGGCTGATTTCTTGCCTGTCAAAAGTTATTTAAAATTATTTAGCAAGGATATTATTTAGGAAGGATATTTAGCAAGAAATACAAAATAATTTCTATGAAACTATTCAGTTATAGGTCAATGAGTATAAATATATATGCTCTACAATTTAAAAATATATGCTTAATGGGGCACCTGGAAAAATCAAGTTATAAAATGGGAGATGGTGAGGAAAACATAGTGGGAGAGAGACTGATATTTGCTAAGGCCTGTGATCCAGTTATATCAGTTGAGAGAGAGAGAGAGAGATGAGAGGGGGAATGTTGACAGAGAGAATAATAAGATAAGACTGTTGGTCTATGAAGACATCATCAATTTCACTCTACTTGAAGGTGTGAACAATCTAAATAAAGGTGGTAGAAAGGATGTCACTTAGAAGTTAGACAAATATTGATAAGTTAAGACATTTACCATTTGGGAAATCTGCTTCCATGAACTTCAGTTTCCTTATATCTAAAAATAGTAATAAATTGCTGTGAAAATTAGAAAAATCATATAGTTGGAAGTCTTTATTCATAATATGTCCAAGGCAGATGTTATAATCCTTCTCAGTTCCCCTTCAAGCAGAGGTCTTGTTGTTATCTAACTCTGAGACAATAATCGCCACAAGGCCGACCAAAATATCCCTATTATTTTGGCTCCTAGAAACCAAATATATAAAATTCTGATCTGAATTCATCCTGGGAATACATTTCATCCTTATACCTAATATAAAAATATCTAAATATATTTTATTAATCTAGATTCTTTTATATTTCTTGTTTGTTTATATTGGAAGATTGGTGGTATGAGGAGACCTTTGGAGCCTAGAGCAAAAGCAAAAACTGGCAATACTGATCATATCCCCATTTTAAATTTTGATTTATTTTTATCATAGTTGAAATAATTTTGAGTATTAAAAAAGCATTCTATTGTCCTGGTCGGGTAGCTCAGCTAGTTGGAGCATCATTCTGAAATGCCAAGGTTGCAGGTTCCACCCCGTCAGTCAGGGCACATACAAGAAGCAACCAATGGGTAGGTAGACACTCTGTGCCTCCTCACACAAGCAAAATAAGGACAACAAAAAGTTTAACAACAAAAACCAACCAGAACTGCCATAAAATAGAACTGTACCAAGTTATATTTTAACCAAGCAGTTAAACAAGAAACATTCATTCAGACTGGTAGGAGGGCTGGAGATGGGCAGCCAGGGCAGAAAGGACTTATGGCAAGGTGGTGGCTGGTGGCTGGCATTTGCATGTGGATACACTGGGAGGAACAACTGAGGAGTGAGACAGACCACGTAATGCAGGGTTCAAGCACAGGGAAATAAAGACTCAAAACCTGTGACTAAGAAAAACTGTGGAGATTGAGGCTGCAGAAGAAACTCCCAGCCTCACACGAAAGATTGTTGGAGAGACTCACAGAGTCCTAGAATGTACACAAACCCACCCACCTGGGATTCAGCACCAGAAGGGCCCAATTTGCTTGTGGGTGGCAGAAGAAGTGACTGAAAGCCAACCAACAGCTGAGAGGCACTGCTCCCTCTGTGACCCCTCTCCCACATACAGTGCTACCATGCAGTGATGTGTGTTGCCCCGCCCTGGTGAGTACCTAAGGCTCCACCCATTAAAACATAACAGGTGCACAGAGACAAAAAATGTCCCAAATGAAAGAGCAGATAAAAGCTCCAGAAGAAATATAACTAAGTGATGAAGAGATATACAACCTATCAGATGCAGAGTGCAGAACACTGGTAATCAGGATGCTCAAAGAATTGGTTGAGTATGGTCACAAAATAGAGAAAAAGGTGAAGACTATGAAAAGTGAATTAAGGGAAAATGCACAGGGAACTAACAGTAAAGGGAAGGAAACAGGGACTCAAATCAACAGTTTAGACCAGAAGGAAGAAATAAACATTCAACCAGAAGAGAATGAAGAAACAAGAATTCAAAAATATGAGGAGAGATTTAGGAACCTCCGGGACAACTTTAACATTCTAACATCCAAACCGTAAGGGTGCCAGAGGAAGAGGAAGAGCAAGAAAGTGAAAATTTAATTGAAAGAATAAGGAAGGAGAATTTCCCCAATTTGGCAAAGAAAATAAACTTCCAGGAAGTCCAGGAAGCTCAGAGTCCCAAAGGAAGTTCCAAAGGAACTGCCCATGTCAGAGAGTCCCAAAGGACCCAAGACAGCACACACCAAGGCACATCATAATGACATTACCCAAAATCAAAGATAAGGAAAGAATCTTAAAAGTGGCCAGAGAAAAGGAGACAGTTACTTACAAAGGAGTTCCCATAAACCTATCAGCTGATTTCTCAAAAGAAACCTTAGTATTCCAAGTCATGAAAGGCAAGGACCTACATCCAAGATTGCTCTATCCAGAAAAGCTATCATTCAGAATGGAAGGACAGATAAAGTTCTTCCCAGACAAGGTCAAGTTAAAGGAGTTCATCATCACCAAGCCCTTATTATATAAAATGGTAAAGGGACTTATCTAAGAAAAAGAAGATCAAAAATATGAACAGTAAAATAACAACAAACTTACAACTATCAACAATCGAACCTAAAAACAAAAACAAAAACAAAAACAAAACTAAGCAAACAACTAGAATGGGAACAGAACCACAGAAATGGAGATCACATGGAGAGTCATAAGGAGAGAGTGGGAGGGGGGAGAGAATGGGGGAAAAGGTACAGGGAATAAGAAGCATAAATAGCAGGTACAAAATAGGCAGAAGGAGGTTAAGAATAGTATGGGAAATGGAGAAACCAAAGAACTTATATGTACGACTCATGGACATGAACAAAGGGGGAAGAATGCAGGTGGGATGGGGATGCAGGGCAGAGGGGAATTAAGGGGGGGGGGGAATGGGACAACTATAACAGCATAATCAATAAAATATATTCAAGATTTTATTTTATTTTTTTAGACAGATGGGAAGGGAGGGAGAAAGAGAGGGAGAGATACATCAATGTGTGGTCACCTCTTATGTGCCCCCTGCTGGGGACCTTACCCACAACCCAATCGTGTGCCCTGACTGGGAATCAAACCCACAGCCCTTTGGTTTACAGTCTGGCATTGAATCCACTGAGCCACACCAGACAGGGCCAATCAAAAAAATATATTTAAAAGAAAAAAAAAGAAGAAGCAACTAATGAATTCATGAATAAGTGAAACAACTAATCAATGTTTCTCTCTTTCTTTGTTCTTCTTTTTCTTTAAAATCAATAATTTTTTAAAAAATTAAAAATTCTATTCAGTGTTATTATTTCAACTACTAATACTTTTAAAATCTCTTTGAATTGTACTCCTGAGACAAATGGCTCACTTGCCTTACCCTAATCCTGAGTATTAGGATAGTCCTGGCCCTGTGGGAGATATTTTTGGAGGTAGATTCAGAGATTTCTTCTTAGTGTTACCTTATAATACATTTTTGGCATGAACCTCAGCACGGCATATTCTGTCAAATTAGTAACAAGAATTGAGGTGAAAAGAATCACTAACAGAATAGGAGTAGAATTAGTTTACTATAACCAAAGTGATAAGTTCTCCTAAATGAGAGCTTTAATTTCATTATCTTAGGTGTGGCTCCTTCGTAGGCCTATAGCTAGTGCTTTAAGGCCTCTGCAAGGTGGCACAAAGTTATTGTCACTGAAATACTAGGCATTTCCTCTTTTTGTTAATGACACCCCTACTGCTTTGTGTTTCTTCATGATAAATTATGATTCATTGAACATTTATAACACACAAGGTATTGAAATATTGCTGTTATGTTTTTTCCACCTTGTTAATTCTCTCAAAGAAGCCAATAGAAAATTATTTTTACATTTCACAGATGAAGAATCTAAAATTCACAAACATTTACCAACCCATCAGAAGCCTGATTTTTGAAAAAAGTCTCTGACATGGCAGCCTTTCTCAACAGGAAAACAAAATTGATGGGATTAAACAAGCTGGAGTTGTAACTCTAAACCCTGGAAATAAGATTATAGACTACTCTGCACATAGTTAAAAGACCTTTATGATCTCCATAAACCAGAAACAACATTCTTATTAAAGTAATATAACATTGAAAAAAGTAAATAAGTCAACATAACACAAATAAGTATGTGTAAGCCGTGGGAATAGAGAAAAAGACAGGAAGCAAAGATATTCTTGTGGAAGGGAAAAAATGACAAGGCTCTAAGGAAGTCTCAGCAGCTTGTATTTGCAGAGGGTAGAGGACGGAATACCATGATTAGTCTAGAAAAGTGGCATATTGCCATTGATCAGATAGAACTTGGTGAGCTCTCTCCAGGTTAATAGTCAAAGGGAGAAGGGGCATCATTATCAGAGGGTAGGTAGAGGACAAACCGTCCTGGTTTACCTGGTACTGAGAAAATTTCCCCAGATATGAGTAATGGAGTTCTGAAAGTAGGACAATTGCAGGAAAATTGGGACAGTTCCAGATGAGACAGGATGGTTTGTCACTCTAGACTAGTTTGAGGACCAAAGTCTTAGCAATCAATACCCAGACTTGGTAGAACTGAATGAGACAAGAAGAATCAAGTGTTCTAGACTTGGAGATAGAAAGAAGGCAAGACAGGTCATGGGATGGGCCAGATTCAGAGATGGAAGCGCAGACAGGAGAGTAAAAGGTTTCAGTTATTCAAAATCCATTAAGCTAATTGAGTAGATGATACATGCACAGAGCTTTGCAAAGTAAACAATAATCCATGCCATAACTGAGAAATTGAACAAGTGTTAGGAGAATTCAGAGAGGGTAGAGAGTTGCCAATTTCAGTGACATGAATGGGAAGGCATTAAAACTGATATTTTAATTATGAATGGTTTGTCATTAATCAGATTTGGAAGAAAGTCAGAAAAAGATGTGACATCAAAATACACAGATTGAATACTCACCTGCCCTTTCTTTTGAGTGGAATTTCAAGTTGAAATAGAGTTGTAGCAGAAGTATTCAAAATTAATTTTGGGATTATTCTTTGATGTTAACAGAAACATTTCAAGTTTTATTCATCAAAAATCAGTAAACCAACCATTTAAAAGATTTTGCCTAGGGAAATGAGTAATGAGCAAGGCTGTGTTTCAGAGGATTTGTGCAGACAATGGTGAACAGGCAGCTTCAAAATAAGGCATCACTGGATATAGAGAGTTCCTGCAAAGGACAGTGATCATAACACAGAAATGAGAAGAAACAAAAGCTTGAGAGAATGAGAGGAGGATGGAAAATGTGAAATAGTGAAAATATTAGAATTCAAGTCAATGAGGCAAAATAGGATGAGCTCAGGCTCCAGAGACAAACAGACCATGACCGATTTCTATGACCCTCAGCTTACAGACAATCTGGACTTGAGAAGAAATCTCAGCCTTTTCAAGCTTCAGATCTCATCTACACAACAAGGACAATACCACCCATATGAGAGGCCTCTTTTGAATTATCAGATATGACAACAGATCCACAGTTCATATTACAATGCTTGGTACTTCAGTGAATGCTGACTCTAATGCTATAAGTTAACAGGAGTTGGCAACTGATTACAGATGGGTATAGTACACAAGTATCAAAGGTACCCTCAAAATTATATTTTATATGATATTTTGTATGTATATGAGATTCCCTAAAAATGTATAATACAGCTACTGAGGGTCTCCTGCAGTTGTAAATAACTGACCCGGCCGCAAGTCTTGTCTGCCACATTCTAGCCGTATAGACTTGAAGATTCACCTGATTTTTCTGGTTATTAAATGGGGCACACAAACATATTTGAATATATTTTATTTACTAGTTGATAGATTGGAAAATGCTTATATTCATAAACTTTTACTAAGAACTATATTTTAGTTTGAGCATGCCCCTCAAAAGAAACAAAAATAAGTTTCTAAAGAAACCATTGATTATCACCAACAAAAAATAGGTGATAAGGCTGTGATGTCCTGCCTGATTAGCTGATATGGAATGAAAGTCTAGGTCAGACAAGAATAACTGGGACTCTAGGATGGGTGTTCCATGGCAGGACCATGGGGGGTGCAGGATTTGAGTGGCACTGCATATTAGGATTTATTTGGTGGGATTCTTGAACAGGAATTAGAACAATTTTTGCAATACCCCAACCTGTTCCATTAGAGTACAAGCGCATTTGTCTGTGCTAAAAGCCCCTGGAGTAGTAGTCTTTTCCTTTTCCAGATTCACTAGCTAATGCTTCTTGCTGCCTGGAGACCTGATGATGGAGATTTACGTGTTAAGGTGTAAAGTGGGACCAGAAATTTTCCAGGAGCAGCCACCGGGCACCAAGTTGTAAAAACGCACTTAAAAGACCTAATGATCCAAGATAAATGGAAGCTAAATCTAAGCATAGTGCAGAACCATTCCCAAGAAAAGTTGGCTTTGAAGGAAGTTGATTTTGCATGCCACATTGCTCCTCTCTGAAGATATTTTTCAAGAGAGGTAAACTGAGGACATTCTGTGCTCCCCATGGAGCCCATAGTAAAATATGAGCATAGCAGAGCTCACAATGGAGTTTTCCTTACTACCAGATAATGTATATCCAGATGGCTTGGGAATGCTTCTCAGCCAATAACTGTTAGGAGGAAATTATAAGTGCACTAAGGAGTATCATTAACAATGATATTCTCTTAACCTTACAGTAATGTATTTCAGTTTATGGAACTTATACCATCATTTACAGACCTTTGGGGAAAGTCCTGAATGTGAGTTTAATCACTATGGTTAGATGTGAATGTCCAGGCTTATAAAACTGTTTCTGAAAGCACACCTCTCCTTTCAATTTCAACAGGTGTTAGAAAAATGGATTTGTATGGAATATTCATGCCCTTGTATAAACATATCTTCCTAGTGAAGAAAAGGAAAGGTGTTTCTGTAAGAATTCATTACAGATATGAGTATGTTAAGAAAACCAAGTTGTTGGTTCCTAGCATAAAATCAATTGTGCTTTCTTAGAGAAAGTCAAATCAACAGAAACAATTGTGAAGACATTCACAGGACTTTAAGCACTTATTGGCTAGAACGGCTCAAGCTAACACATTTTTATGAGAGGTAGATATGATTCAATCATTTGCTGGTAAGTAACATTCCCTCTCCTCTTTCAGTGTCAGAGGCAGTTGCCTTAGCAACACAGGTACCCAGATGACTCGTCATGTATATTGTTTTGTCTTTTCCTCTGCTTTGGTCTGCTCTCTAATATGTGATGCTTAAGAAGAGAGAAAGAGAGACTTTAAAAAAATGCTGTGGGAATATGCATCAAGAAAACAACCTAGCAAGGAAAGGAGAGTTTTTGACATGTTTGTTTGGTTTTTTTTTTTCCCCAACCAAAGTCTACTTAATAGTGTTGCGATGCAGTGTGATGTGTGTGTCTCACTCCATTCCCTTCACATTCTTCATACAGGTGTTCACCACTATATAAAAGTAGTGTGTCCTTATGAAATTCTTTGCAAGCCCAAATCATGTAAAGTGAAGAAGCAATTATCATTAATTTAAAAGAAAAAATTGAGCATTTCCAGACCTGAACAGTAACCTATAAAATCGTACCAAATACACTTACTTATGTCTAGTTTTACGCTAAATGTAATGCTTATCTGGTTCCTTAGGACACATCTTCCGAACAGATGCACAAATTAAATTAAGGTAAAGCACAAACGCTAGATGCTAGGTGTAGTTCCCTGGAAGGACGCTTGGTGGCGACACTCTCACTGAGCCAGTGAGTGCTGCCTCTATTAATGGCTCACTGCAAAACAAGCGCTGAGTGCTATTTTGGCTTTTTGCCTTTTATTTGTAAATTAAAAAATTTCTTTCAGTTAGCCAAAACAGATAGTACTGTAGTTCTGTTGTAAAAGTGAAGTGGCACAATACAAACTTTCAAAAAGCAGGGACACCTGTATTTAGTGTAACTGGTTCCTCTGTGAAGTTTCCCTGGCACATTTACTCTCTAGCGCCCCCTATGGTTTGTAACAATGCAAGTATGGCCCATTCCTTTGGCTGCCTTGTCTTGGTGCATAAAAAACAGTTATCCTAGAAGGAAACACACCATTACTGTAAGTGAGCACTGCTCATTTACATAAATAAAAGATGATCATTTTTATAATTTTCCTTGCTAGCTGACAGAAATTACATCTAAAGCGTAAGCACATGTGTTTAAATAATTTCATCAGAGGTTATTGCTAGAAAAGGATGATGGGGCCTGGATTTTACCTATAATTGCTACATGCGTAGACTGAATTCACTGACTAATTAATTGCCTGTATACACATTATACAGAACTTACTCTTAACGTAAGGTGGATAGTACCGATTTAGTACAGCTCTATGTCGCTTTTAATGATCACGTTTTTGCCACAAAGCTGATGTAGTAGTACTTTGGGTGATTTTGAATATAGTAATTGCCTGTGCATTTTCCCACTAGCAGTGCCTTGTGCCAACCATGTTCTTCCCTCCCTGTGCTTTGACTGCCTCATACGTAGAGAGCACATCTTCACCATGGTGGTATGATGCTTTTTTGCTGGTCTTATTTAGTGCATTCTACCTCACACATGGCACTTTTTAACTTACTGAATGCCTGACGGCCCACCTGTGTAGGTGTTGTGGAGGGTTTATAGACAAAGGACATTTTGGTGCTCACCAAGTCATATAGAGTAAACTGCTTTGGGGGCACCAAGATCTTCTCCACAATTAACCTGGAATTACAGGTGAAGAAATAGCAATTACTTGGACCAACTCTTCGTAGGAGAATGGAAATTCTCATGTTTCTGTCTTTTTCTCCCCAGAAAGCATTGCTCCTCTCATATGGATCTTGTGATATGTTTCTCTTCCCTTGCAACTGTAATACCACTCAGGGGATTATGAGTTGGAATGCACTGCAAATTTACTTTACCAGAAGAGAGGGAAGCAGTGAAGTCTTAAATGCGTTCCTTTTCCTCAGTAGTAAATCTAACTGTATGGTGTCGCACAGATGTGCTCATAGTGATCTGGACTTCATATCTCTGCAATTCATTACATGTGTGATTTGTAAATCTTCCACGAATCTTTTCAAGTGATACCCCTAGAGAAACACAAATACTTTGCATACATCAGCATTTAAAACAGAAAATTTAGTAGGAACCAGTTTTTCAGTTAAAAAAAAGTGGGAGGTGGGGGGTTGCTACTTAACTACTGATGAAATCCCATCTGAATGCCTGATATTTAACTCCTTGTTCCATTTGTCAAACTGTCTCATTTTTTGTATAAAAAATTTCACATGGTTCTTTTTAGTTTCTCTTCTATGAGATTCCCTTCTACTTCATAGGTGTCATTATGTTTTATTTACCTGTGTTCCTGAAAAATGTGAATCTTAGGTCAATGAAAATGTAAAGTGACTCAACACAAGCTAGTCATTCTTTCGTTCTTTGTTCTTTCCTCCTACTCAGAGGAATGTGTTTGTACACCAAACAAGATGGCATTGTCTCACTCACAAAAATGTAATGATGTTTTAAGTTTAGTGTTACAAACCCCTCTATCCCTCCCTTAATGCCCCCAAGCGTAGAGCAGATGGTCAGAGATTAGGTTATAACATCTGATATTAGGAAATATATGGACAAAATACTGAATCTCAGTGCCAGAATATCAGCTCCTTCCTCATCCTCTTTGAACTCTTTTTGTTGATGGAGCAAAAAAAGACTTAGTTTGTGGATATCTCCAATATCTCTCTACCACTTGCTAAATAAATCTCTAAGTTATGGTTTCTTATCTTTAAAGAAGGAATAGACTCAAGGAGAGATTCCCAGGATCAAATGGGGCCATTGTATTCAAAACCTACAATAATTATTGAATATTTTAAAAATACAGTGACTTATACATGAATAATTTTCAAATTCAATTAGCTAATACTAATATAATTGTTATTTTCCATTAAAATAACCAGAAAAGCAGACTCTAGACTCAGACAATTAGGCAGGCATCAATATTTTGCTAGAATTCAAAAACTTGCTTTGCTTTCAGTTTATTTTATGGTTTCCTACTATTGAAGCACATTTTGTGTGTTTTGTGTTTGTGGTTCTGATACATTGTTTCTTTTTATTTTATTGTTACTCTATTACAGTTGTCCCAAATTTTCCCCCTTTGCCCTCCTCTGCCCAGGCCACACCCTGCTCCCACAGTCAGTCCACACCCTGTGGTCCAAGTTCATAGATCATTCATACATGTTCTTTGACTAGTCCCTTCCACTTCTTTCCACCCTTATGCCCTTTCCCCCTTCCCCTCTGGTCACTGTCAGTATGTTAATTGTTTCCTTGCCTCTGGTTCTATTTTGCTCATTAATTTATTTTGTTCATTAGGTTCCATTTATAGGTGAGATCATATGGTATTTGTCTTTTACTGCCTGGCTTATTTCATTAGCATAAAATTCTTCAGTTCCATTCAAGCTGTTGCAAAAAGTAGGAGTTCTTTCTTTATGCTGCATAGTATTCTATTGTGTAAATATACCACAGTTTTTTGATCCACTCATTTGCTGATGGGCACTTAGGCTGTTTCTACCACTTGGCTGCTGTAAATAGTGCTGCTATGAACATTGGGGTCATAAGTTCTTTTGAATTGGTGTTTTGGGATTCTCTGGATATATTCCCAGCAGTGGAATCACTTAGTCAAAAGGCAGTTCCATTTTTAATTTTTTGAGGAAATTCCATACTGTTTTCCACAGTGGCTGCACCAGTCTGCATTCCCACCAACAGTGCACTAGGGTTCCCTTTTCTCCACATCCTCACCAGCACTTGTTGTTTGTTGATTTATTAATCATGACCATTCTGACCAGTATGCATTTGGTATGTCATTGTGGTTTTAATTTGCATCTTTCTGATTGCCAGTGACTTTGAGCCTCATTTCATATGTCTATGGGCCCTCTGTATGTCCTCCTCAGAGCTATGTATTGAGGTCCTTTGCCCATTTTTTAATTGGATTTTTTATCTTCCTGGTGTGGAGTCGTATGAGTTCTTTATATATTTTGGAGATCAAACCCATGTCTGAGGTATCATTGGCAAATATTTTCTCCCATATGGTCAGTTTCCTTTTAATTTTGCTATTGTTTTATTTAGCCATGCAGAAGCTTTGTAATTTGATGTAGTCCCATTTATGTTTTTCCCTTTATTTCCCTTGTCCTATAAGGTATATCAGCAAGAATATTGCTATGTGAGATATGTGAAATTTTACTATCTATGTTTTCCTCTAGGACTTTTATGGTGTCACAACTTATCTTGATGTGTTATATCCATTTTGAGTTTATCCTGGTGTATGGTGTAAGTTGATGGTGTAGTTTCATTTTTTTTGCATGTATCAGTCCAGTTCTCCCAACACTATTTATTTAAGAGGCTATTTGTACTCCACTGTGTGCTCCTGCCCTCTTTTTCAAATATTAATTGACCACAGAGACACGGGTTTATTTCTGGGCTCTCTATTCTGTTCCATTGGGCTATATGTCTATTCTTATGCCAGTACCAGACTGTTTTGATTACAGTGGACATGTAGTATAGTTTGATGTCAGGTATTATGATCCTGCCTATTTGGTTCTTTCTCAAGATTACTGAGGCTATTCCAGCTCATTTTTGGTTCCATATAAACTTTTGACATATTTGTTCTAGATCTATGAAACATGCCATTAGTATTTTAATAGGGATTGTGTTGAATCTATAGATTGCTTTGGGTAGTATGGACATTTTAATGATGTTAATTCTTCCAATCCATGAACATGGTACATGCTTCCATTTACTTATATTTTCCTTAATTTCTTCCTTCAGTGTTCTATAGTTTACTGAGTAGAAGTTTTTACCTCCTTAGTTAAGTTCATTACTAAGTACTATTTTTTGTTGCTACAGTAAATGGGTTTTTCCCTAGTTTTTGTTTATGATATTTCATTGTTGTGTACAAATATGCCCTCACTTACTGAATATTGACTTTGTACCCCACTGTTTTGCCAAATTCACTTATTAGGTCGAGTAGTGTTTTGGTGGAATCTATAGGGTTTTCTATGTACACTCTCATATCATCTGCAAATAATGATAGTTTTACTCCCTCTTTTCCACTTGAATGTCTTTTATTTCTTTTTCTTCTCTGATCACTGTGGCTAGAACTTCCAGTACTATGTTGAACTAGAATGGTGAAAGACACTCTTAGCTTGTTCCTGATCTTAAGGGGAAAGATTTAAGGTTTTGCCCATTGAGTATGATGTTGGCTGTATTTCTCATATATAGCCCTTATTATTTTGAGGTATGCTCCCCCTATTCCCACTTTGCTGAGTGTTTTTATTATAAATTCATGCTGGATTTTATCAAATGTGTTTAACATCTATTGATATGATCATGTGATTTTTGCCTTTAATTTTGTTTATGTGGTATATTACATTTATTGATTTGCAGATATTTTACCATCTTTGCATCCCTGTGATGAATCCCACTTGATCATGGTATACAATATTTTCAATGTATTGCTAGATATGGATTGCCAATATTTTGTTGAGGATTTCAGCATCTATGATAATCAGAGATATTGGCCTATAGTTTTCTTTCTTTGTTGTGTCTTTACCTTATTTTGGAACTAGGATAATACTGGCCTCATAAAAAGATTTTGGGAGTTTTCCCTCTTCTTGCATTTTTGGAATAGTTTAAGAAGGATAAGAGTTAATTCTTCTTTAAATGTTTGGTAAAATTTGTCTGGTCCGGGGATTTGTGTGCTGGTAGTTTTTTGATTACTCTTTTAATTTCACTAGTTGTTATTGATCTACTCAGGTGTTTCACTTCTTCTAGATTCAGTTTTGGAGGATTGTATGTTTGTGGAAATTTGTCCATTTTACCAACGTTGTCCAATTCCTTGGCATTTAGTTGTTCATAGTAATTTCTTACAATTCTGTGTATGTCTGTTTTATTGGTTGTAACTTCTCTTTCATTTTTGATTTTAATTATGTGGGTCCTCTCTTTTTTTTTTGATGAGACTCAGTAAAGGTTTGTCAATTTTGTTTATATTTTCAAAGAACCAGCTCTTGGATTCACTGATGCTTTGAAATTTTCCTTTAGTCTCTTAAGTAATTTAATTCTGCTCTGATCTTAGTTATTTTCTTCCTTCTCCTCACTCTGGGCTTTGCTTGTTATTGTTCCTCCAGTTCTTGTAGAGGTAGGGTTAGGTTGTTTATTTGAGATATTTCTATCTTCTTTAGGGAGGCCTGCATTACTATGAACTTTCCTTTCAGGACTGCCTTCACAGTGTCCCATAGGTTGTTGTGTGTTTATTTTCATTTGTTTGCAGATACTATTTGATTTCTACCTTGGTATCATTAGCCCATTCATTATTTAATAACACATAATTCAGTCTCCATGTATTTGAATGTGTTTCAGTTTTTTCCTTGAGGTTGGTTTCTAGATTCAAGCCATTGTGATCTAAGAAGATGCTTGATATAAATTTTCTTGAACTTGTCGAGGCTTGTTTTGTGTTCTACCATGTGGTCTATATTTGAAAATGTTCTATGTTATTTCAAAAGAATGTGTATTTTGCTTCTTTGGAATGAAAGGTGTATATATCAATTTAAGTCCATTTGACCTAGAGGGTCATTCAATGGCTTGATTTCCTTGCTGATTTCTTTGTTTGAAAAATCTATCCATTATTCACAGTAGGGTATTGACATCTGCTATGATGAGTGTGTTGCTATCAATATCTTTCTTGAAGTCTTCCAAGATTTTCCTTATATATATATATGTGCTCCTATGTTGCATGCATATATGTTTACAAGTATTATATCCTCTTGTTTTACTATTCCCTTAAGTATTATGTAGTGGTGTTGTTGTTTCTTGTTATGGCCTTTGTTTTGAAGTCTATTTCGTCTGATATAGGTATTGTTACCCCAGATTTTTTTTTTTCACATCTGTTTGCTTGGAATATTTTTTTCCCCATCCCTTCACTGTCGGCCTGTGTATAGCTTTGTTCTGTGGTGGGTCTCTTGTAGACAATTTATATGCAGTTTGTGTTTTCTTATCCATTCAGCTATCATACGTCTTTTGATTGGAGAATTTAAACCATTTAAATTTAAGGTTATTATTGATAGGTACTTATCATTGCCATTTTCCCCTTTGTGCTTGTGTTCACCTCTACCTTTCTCTCTTTTTCTTCATCTTCTGAAAATAGTCCCTCTATCATCTCTTGCAACGCTGCTTTGGTGGAGGTGTATTCTTTTAGCTTTTTTTTGTTTGTTTGGGAAGGTCTTTATTTTGTCTACCACTTTATTTATTCATTTTTAGAGAAAGGGGAGAGAGAGAGAAAGAGAGGGAGAGAAAGATCAATGTGTGAGAGAAACGTCAACTGGTAGCTTCTTGCATACCGCCAACTGGCGACCTGGCTCACCGTCCAGGCATATGCCCTGATCAGTAACCGAACCAGTGACCTTTTGGTTTGTGGACTGATATTCAATCCACTGAGCCACATGAGCCAGGGCTCCCCTTCCATGTTACATGAAAGCCTTACTGAATAGAGTAGTCTTAGTTGCAGTCCATTGCTCTTCATTACTTGGAATATTTTATGCCATTCTCTTCTGATTTTTAGTGTTTCTGTTGAGAAATCCACTGTTAGCCTTATTGGAGTTCCCTTGTATGTTACTAGCTTTTCTCCCTTGCTGCCTTTAAGATTCTCTCTTTGTCTTTAAATTTTGCCATGTAAATTATGATGTGTTTTGGAGTGGGCCTCTTTAGGTTTATCTCGATTGAGACCTTCTGTACTTCCTGGACTTGAGTGGCTTTTTCCCCCACCGAGTTAGGGAAATTTTCTGTCATAATATTTTTCAAACAGATTTTCTATCCCTTGCTACTCTTCTTCTCCTTCTGGTATTTCCTATGATATGAATATTATTATGTTTCATATTGTCCTGCATTTCCTTAAACTATCTTCATTCTTTTTTAGTCTTTTAATTTTGGTGCTCTCTCTGGGTAATTTCTTCTACCTTGTTCTCCAACTTTCTCATTTGATCCTCTGCTTCATCTAACCTGCTTTTAATTCCTTCCAGTGTATTCTTCATTTCAGATACTGTATTCCTTATTTCCTCCTGACTCTTATTCACAGGCTCTATGTTCTTTTTCATGCTGATGTAGTTCCCAGTTAGTTCCTTGTAGCTTCCTTAGGGTTCTTTGTAGTTCTTACTGAGCTCCTTGAGCATCCTTATAACCATTATTTTGAACTCTGTGTCTGAATGATTATTTGCCTCCATTTTATTTAGCACTATTTCTGGGGATTCCTTCTTTCTTTTTGATTGAAGTTTGTTTATTTTTTATCCCTATTTTAGATGACTCTTCTTGTTTGTTTCTGCACATTAGATTGATCTGCTTTGACTCCCTGCCTTCATGGGGTGTTATTCTGTGATAGGAGACTTGTGGGACTCGGAGGTGCAGTCTCCTTGATCTCCTAAGCTGGGTGCTCTTGGGATAACCTTTATGCCATTTAGGTGGGCTGTCCTGTTGTAATTGGGTTTTGATGTTGTTGGGTCATTCTTTGGTGTGTTCTTCCCTCTGGCTGGTTCAGTGAGAGTTACACTGTCCACCACATCTTGTATGCTGTTGTACAGGTGCTGCCAAAACAAAACAACAAAACCCAGGAAACAAAATCCATACCTGCAAAAATAACTCACACCCACACTTCCACTATCAACAACAAATGGGTAACTATTACTAAATGTGTAAAGACATTAAGACTACTATAAGAAGGAAAAATGAATATGAGATGACTAACTGAAAGAAAAATGACATTGGGAAGGTCGAGGGAGGAGAAATATAAGAGTAAGGAATAGAAGCGAGGTGATGAAAGAAAATAAAATTTACATCATAATTTTAAAAAGGGAGAGAAGTAAGCAAAAGGAGTAAGAAAAGGGAAGAGCATAGTATGAGGTTTAAAAAAAATTAAAAATAGTGAGAAATAAGAACCAAATTGAAGAAAAACATCCACCACAGCAATACCAGTGACAAATGAACAAAGATTAATATAAGTGGAAAGGGAATAAGAAGGAAAAAAGAGAAAAAAAGCTCGTGGGATGTCTAGAGGAAAGAAAAGTGATTTTGAGAAGATAGAAGGAGAAGAAATAATGAGTGAGGCATGAAACCAGGCTAAGAGAGGGAAAAAGTAAAATTACAACAAAAAATAATAGAAAGAAAGGGCAGGAAGAAGGCAAAATGGAGTAAGAGAGGGGAATAGCAAAATTTGAGATTTGTAATACAAAAATAGTATAGATCTAAGAGTAAAATTTTTGAAATACAACAACCACCATATCAACAACCAATGAGCAAAGATTAATAAAGATGGAGGGAAAGTAAGGATATTTTAAGAATGGGAAAAAAGAATGTGAGATGACTAATGACAAGAAAAAATAGACATGTGTACTATTACTATCCCTCCTCCCTCCACCCTCTTTGTTTTGAGAGGGTGGAGGGAGGAGGGATAGTAATAGTACACATGGAAAGAAGCTGTAACAAGAGAAAAAATAAAAGTTAAAACAAAAATAAGAATAGGAAGGAACAAGGCAAAATGGAGTAAGAGATGGTAGTAGTAAAATATAAAATATGAGATAAACTAAAATAAAAAAAATGACTAGTGAAATAATAGGAATAGACTTGAAGAAAAAGAAATGAATGTTAAGAATCCATGCAAGCGAAAAAACAATGCAAATAATGAAGAAGACCACAGTGGAATTCATCTCAGCAGAGTCTATTGTTTGCCACTGTCTTCTCTTTCTGGATCAGCCCCTAGTAATGTCAGATTGTGTCCTACACTGGCCTGAGGCAGCCTGTTTGAGTCTACAAGTGATCCACAGTCTGTGGCTGTCTCCTTCAGGCTTGGCTGGTCCCCACTCTTCTGCTCTTCCAGCTTTCCATCAGCCCAGGGCCCAGGAGTGGTTCCTTTAATGGTCCGAGAGTACTGCCAGTACCACCTCCACCTGCCTCCATGGGGGTCTCCAGTGCACTCTCTAGGTCAACCTCTCAATGTACTATACAATCTTTGGGGAAGATGGTAGGAGTGTATCTCTGCCCCCTGGCCACACGTCTTGGTCTGCCCCTGATTATTTCTAATAAGGTATGGGTTCTGGTGAATTAGTTGTCTGGGACCAATGTTGAGGTCAATTTGTGTTGGGGCCAATCTGTGTAAAAGTATCAGTTCTTTCCTGCTTTGTGCAGACAGTAGTTTTGTCTAAGAGCTGAAGCTGGGCAGGGTCCCCAACACCTCTTATTGTGCCTGTCTCTAATCTCTCTCTCTCTGCTGGTTTCAGGGGATAATAGCCCAAGGAACAGTATAGCTTGTAGTGCCTGATAGAAGTTCAGAAAAGGCCCTTTCAGAGATTCCTTCTTTCCCCTGTGAATATGCGACAAGCAGGGGCTCCTGAGCCTGGCCTCAATGAGCTGCAGAATCTGTAATCCCACAGGGGGTTGGGCATGTCTGCCTGTGAGGGGACCTGCCTGGCTGCAAGGACACTCAGGCGGTAAGCTCCTGGCTGTCCAGTCTCTGGCCTGCTGCTCTCACAGGAGACTGTGGTCCTAACTCTCCACTCTGCACAGCCCCCTGCTCAACAGCCATGATAGGTCAGGTCCCACAGTCCCTTCAGTGTGACACTATCACTCTGTTTTCTTTGTTGGCAGAGCTGCTGCATACGTGTGCACATGCACACAACCTCAGGGGCCCTGCCAAATCTCGAGTGTTGCCTCAGCTCCTCTTTTAAAAGAGTTTCTATGTAGCCCCCACACTATAACACCAAGCCCTTGGGGACCTGTTTTCTGCATGCTCCACCTCCCCCAAAAGCACAAAGTCTCTCTCAGTCAAGGTTGACCACAGCCTGATAGTGCCTGTGACCATTTTAGATAATTTCTTCCTGGATCTCTCTCAGATGGTGCTGGGAGGAGTCCTGCAGCAATACTATGATATGGGGTGGTGGTGGGGTGCCCTCCCGTGAGCCTCAGCCTTGGGCTCTTACTGTTGCTGCTGTACCCCCACTGCACTACTCATGTGGTCTCTGCAGCCAGCATTGCCCCAGCTGCCCCACTTTTCCCCCAGTGCTCATGACTCCTGGGCTTATCCATAGCCTCCTCAGACTCTATCCCATTTGCAGTTCCCTTGATGCCCAGAGCCTGGGAGGTAACGGCCTTCTTCCCATTAAGTACCTCAGTCCTTGGACCCTGGCTCTTGGTGGCAATGAGGTGTGGGACCATGCCCAAGGTGGAGGACACAGACACACGGCTGGGCATTGAGTTTTGGGCATTCCTGTGGAGGATATTTTAAATTCTTTAAAAGAAAATTTGGGCTCCCATCCCAAATCTGCAGAGCCAGAAGTGCCAGGCTGGGCATCGGTGGTAGCAGTTGTTCTGCCAAGAGAGCCTGGGCTGCCTGCTCCCAAGTGCCCTGCAGGCAGGCAAGCTCTTGCACACTCACATGTGCCCACACACACATCCACATATGTGCTTACTCACACACATTCTCACTCACACTCGGCTCAATTTTCTAGTTGATTGCTCTGTGGTTTAGCTGCAAGACCAGTCTGTGACTGGGAGCAAGTGGATGGAGCTTCCAGCTACTCTACAGCCATCTTGGACTCCTGTTTTCTTTGTGAATGAGTTTATTCAAGGCAAAAACTGAGCAAATGTAAAAAAATATTAAGTAAATCATATCTCAGTTTATTCACCAATATTATTACAAAATCTCTCAACTGAATGACTTACATTAGGGACTATGTAATAAATGGTGTGCATGTTATCTCTTATGTTCTTATTGTCACATCCCTCTCTCCCTAACCAGTACCACTTGTTTGCCCCTATCAATACTACTGTTGTATCCTGGTTGGTGTAGCTCAGTGGATAGAGCACGGGCTGCAAACCAAAGGGTTGCCAGTTCAATTCCCAGTCAGGGCATGTGCCTGGGTTGCAGGCCAGGTCCCCAGTAGGGGGCATGCCAGAGGCAACCACACATTGATATTTCTCTCCCCCTCTTTTTCCTTCTCTTCCCCCTCCTTAAAAATAAATAAATAAAATCTTTAAAAAATACTACTGTTGTCCTGCCAAAACACTTTCACTGTTCCCTCACAGACTGGGTCATTTTCTCCAGTAATTACCTTGACTTGTAATTACCTTGACTTGTAATTACCTTCATTAATTTTTTCTTTTTAAATTTTTTTTCAGTCAGTTGACACATAATATTCTATTATGTTTTAGGTGTACAGATAGTGATTAGGTGTTTGTATGCCTCATAAAATGGCCACTCCAATAAGTTATTACTCCTAGGATATCATATGTAGCCATTATCAAATTATTGATTATATTCCCTATGCTATAAAAAAGAATGAAATCTTGCCATTTGCAACAACATGAATGGGGCCTAGAAGCTATTATGTTAAGTGAAATAAGACAGAGAAAAACAAATACATATGATGTCACTTACATGTGGAATCTAACAAACAAAATGAATTACAAACAAAACAGATACAAACTCATAGATACAGAGAACAAACTGATGGGTCACCAGAAGGGAGGGTGAAAAAGGAGAAGGAATTAATTCAGTATAAACTGCCAGTTATTACAACAGTCATGAAGATGTAGAACAATACTTTTGAAGGGCTTTGTGGCCAGGTGGTACTATGATAACTCCTGACTCTGCCCCTTGCTGAATGTATGACTATAGAGGAAATACTTCACAACCTTCTCATCTTTAGTATTAAGGACATAAACATACTCACTACTTGTCAGTTACTGTAAGAATTAAGTGAAATAAAATATGTGAGACACAGGTCATCTACTGAAACTTGATCAGAGGAAAGTGGTATGACGGCTACACTGTATTTTAGAACTGTGTTTATTTTTGTCTCCCTCCCTCCCACCCTTCATCTTCCTTTTGCAACTATTCCTTGAACATCTTAGGTCAGGGGCTTTTGTAAGTATTGTTTGCAATACAGACAGGACAGCACTCTGCTCTCACCCTAAACTTTTCTGACCGAAACCATATTTGTTCATTTAATTGTTGTTTATTGAAGCTTTAATTAATACCTCCTTTAACAGCTTTTGAGTTTGCTTATAATATGGACATTGAAACTAAGACCACTTACATTTATATGTTAAGTTCAAATATCATATGGTGGGAATGAAATATAAATATGCTGAATACTTTGACTAATACAATTACTGTTATTGAACATAAAGTCAATTGCGCAGTCTTGGCAGCCTGGGCATAAGGGTACTGGTGGTAGGTTATGGGTCTGATAACTATTGTCAAAGATTAGGTACATATGACCACTGGTCATGAAGGCTAAAAGTTACCTTCAACAGGGGGGATCAGGGATAGTTGATCTATGAATCCATGTCTCTAAGTGTTTTCTGTTCAGCGATGTCTTTCAAATAAGGATGATAAAATCCCATGAAATATAACTAAGTCAGGCTATGTGTTTTGCAAAACATTTCTCCAGTTTGACATTGTTTTTGTTTTCCTATAACACATTCGACTATAAATTGCAATTTGATACATCATCCAAGTGACCAAACTGAATGCATAATGCAGTATTTGGAACTGAAGAATTTTTTTTTTTTTTGGATAGCTAGTTTATCAACAAACTAATTCTGTCCATTTGTTTAGTGTTTTACAGTTTACAAAGTGCTTTGGAATATATTACCACTGTTAGAAACACAGCTGAAATGTATTAGAAAGAGCTCTGGGCGTGAAGTTAGATGATTTGCATTCAACTCGGTGCACCACAGCCTCGCAACTGTTCCTCCTATTTCCATAACTCCTTCCTGACTCATTTCCCCAAAATGACTCTGCAGACAGGCATCTCCAGATTAGACAAAATTTTAAGTTTTAGTTCTTTTATAACTTTTTAGAGTTTCTACAAGGGAATGCTGGGATAGACTATTATAAAAAAGAAAACAACTATGTTATTAACCAACCAGTAAAGGTAAAAAATATATCTAATTTCCCTGAATTTCTTTTCAGTCAATATATAATTGACTTCTGGTAGTGGTATGGGATCTCTTCAACTCTTAACCTTTTCAGTCACCTCCCTTCTTGAAACTAACCCTCTGCACTGTTCTCTCCGCTCACAGGCAAGTGGGGCGCTTTCAGAGAGCTTGGTGTCTATTGTTAAACACAAACTACCAATCAATCAGCTCTAGTCTTTCAGATAACATCAATCACATTTTTACGTATAGACTCATTGTCTTTGTAGTTAATGTTTTTCTGTCCAGTTTTGCTGTATAGCCAGAGGTAACTTTCTCCCTTCTTCCACTGTGAAAAGGAAACCAGATCTCAATAAGGACAGACACGTGCATGCGCCGCAGTAGGCACGAGAGATGCTGGATGGAGAAACCAGTGTTATTTCGATGTTAATGTTTTGTCATTATTTTTTTGCTTGCTTAGTTTCTAGGAAGAACAAAGTGCTTTAAATTTTATCTCTTTTTATTTTACTTATTTAGCACCTTTTTAAAAGTTGTACCCATGCTATCTGTCAGTCTACCTCATTTCTTTCTTTTTGAAAAATTTTACTATTTTTTAATTAAATGTATTGGGGTGACATCAGTTGATAAATTGCATAGGTTTCAAGTGTACAATTCTATGCTACATCACTTGTATATTGCTTTGTGTGACCACCTCATTTCTTTTTAATGATCTACAAAATTCCATTCCTTGCGTTTCTGAATCCTATTTTCTATCCCACAGATGACTGATGTTTAGATTGCTTCCAAAGCTTTCCAGTAGTTAGTCCAATATCTTTCCCTTTTGAATTATATAAAAGTTTCTCCTGGAAATGTATCCAAGTGTAGGACTGCTCTGTCATGGGGGCTACATCATCCTCATATCAATCACAAGTGTCACCAGGTATTACTGCAATAAGCTGTGTTCAAGCATCCCTCTTGCCCCAGATTCTTGCTAACAATTGGCTTTATTAAATGCTCTAATATTGTCTCTAATGTGTATATAGTAGTATCTCACAAACATTTTAACTCACATTTATATGATGATAAATGAGGTTGAACATTTTCTATTTCTCATGCCCAGGACTATTGTAAGACTATTTTTAAAGCAACTCAGCTGAGGTGAATGCGCAGAGATTTCCTAAGTAACCCTGTCCTCACACGTGCATAGTTTCTCCTGTTCTCAACATACAGCAACAGAACGGTACATTTTTTTTACCATTGCTGAAACTATGGAAAATGATAGATCAGCCAAAGTTCACTGTTTACACTATGGATTATTTTTTGCTTTGTATAATCTATGGATTGGAAACATTAATCATGTATATCCATAATTATAATATCATGCAGAGTATTTTTCATTGCTCTAAAATCCTGTCTTCTGCCCATTCATCTCTCTCTTCTGATCCCCACCCCTGGCAACTTCTGATCTTTCCACTGTCTCCGTAGTTTTGCCTTCTTAAAAATGTCATATTGAAATCACAGAGTGTGCAACCTTTTAAAATTGGCTTCTTTCACTTGGCAATACACGCTCAAGATTTATCCATGTCTTCCTGTGGCTTGATACCTTATTTCCGTTTATGCTGAATAATGTTCCATTGCCTGAGTGTAGCACGGTTTATTTATTCACAACTTTTGACCATTATTAAGAAAGCTGAATTTTAGATCTTGGTGAATAATTCAGATTGAGTTAGTTTTGGGAAAAGGTATAAGATCTGTATCTTGATCCTTTTTTTATTACATTTGGGTATCTAGTTGTTTGAGCATCATTTGTTCAGAATACTCTCTTTGCTCTCTGTTATTACCTTCACTCCTTTGTTACAGATCAGTTAACTACATTCATGGGGTCTATTTCTAGGATTTCTATTCTGCTTTATTACGCTATTTGTCTATTTGCCAGTACCACACTGTCTTGATTACTGTAGGTTTATAGAAATTCTTAAAGTCGAGTGGCATCAGTGTTCCAACTTTGTTCTTGTCCTTCAAAATTGTGCCAGCTACTCTGGGTCTTTTGCCTGTCCCTATAAACTTTAGAAATAGTGGCCAATATCCACAAAACAGCTTGCTGGGATTTTGATTGTAATTTCACTGAATCCATGGATCAAGTTGGAACAAACTGACTTTTTGACAACATTGAGTCTCCTTATTCAAGAAAATAAAATATCTATTTATGTATTTATTTTTGATGTCATTCATCAGTTTTTTTAGTTTTCCTCATAGAGATCTCATGTATATTTTGTTATAACTAAATATTTTATTTTTGGAGGGGGTGCTAATGTAAATGGTATTGTGTTTTTAATTTCAAATACCACTGGTTCATTGTTGGTATATAGGAAAATAATTAACTTGTGTATTAATACTGTACTTGAAAACTTGCTGTAATTGCTAATTAATCCCAGGAGGTTTTATGTCAATTTTTTTGAAATTTTTCTATAGATGATCATATCATCTGTGAAAGAAAGACAGTTTTATATTTGCATTCCTAGTATGCAAATATAAAACTTTTTTTCTGGAATTACTTTTTAATACAGGTGAATGATAAATGTGATGACTATTTATTTTCCCTCTGTGAATTTTTTATTCATACTCTTTACCTTTTCTGTGATGATGTTTGGATTTTCTTTGTTATCGATTTTAAGAGTTTATTGTAAATTCTAGATATTAATATCTTACTGGTTTTAGACATTGAAAATCTGTTCCATTATATCAGTAGTCTGTACTTTTGTTTGTCATTTGTTTAAAAGAAATATTTCATGAGTCTTTTTCATGAGTCTTTATGTAGGCATTTTTAACAAAATGTTAAATGATATTTTCAAAGCTAGTTTAGCAAAAAACAATTGAAAACATGTTCCATATTCTGGATTCAGGTATAATGTAATACTTTTAATACAGAGTGCATAAAATTAAGACACTACATTAAAGAGGTGGACAGAGTGGATTGTTTGTTTTGGTGATTGATTGCTTGATTTGTTATTTGCCCACCCATTGTATAATCTATTGTATTGTTTTTCTAATTCTCCATTAACTATGCTATGAATAATCCATAAAATAAAATTTACAAAAGCACACAAAATGAAGAGCTCAAACTAATTCTGTAATATAAAAACAGGTATTTAAAATCATGACAACTTATATGAAACAATAATATATGCCAAAACAAGGTCATCTATTTCTAAAAAGTGTTTTTATTCTCTCACAAAATATATCTTATTAAATTATTTTTGAAGGCAAAAAATAAGTTAAAAAGGTTTTAAGTTTTATCCTTGAAATTTTTTTCCAGTTGCCAATAACCAAATTTATCCTTTTGGATCTTCTGATCATATGTTGTTTTTCCAATTCAACAATGTTCAAAATCTTTGGAAGTGAAATAATCATTTCCTCTGATGATACTATGGCATATAAGGCTGTATTATCATTATAAAAGACTTTTCAACCTGTGATATTTCCTTCTAGGCAGGAGTTCTGAAGAAAAAAAACCATATTCATCTTAAGAACCAATAGGGTCCTATTCATATGATGCCAAAATAATAGTGAAATTGTATCCACCTTTGTGAGGGCATGCTTACACACTCCTTCAAGAACACACTCATGCATGCACACCCTCACACCCTATTTCCAAATAGACAATCTGTTCTAAATGTCTAACATGTAATTACCAAGGACCCCAAAATAATATCTGGGTCAGAGCTGCCTACTTAACCACTAAATGATAGGGGTTCTTTAGCAATCAGTATAGACCATTAGTCCAGACCTCTTGTGTAGAAAGGCTTGAATCATGTCAATCCCTCACTATAGCCAAATTTAAGATCTGTTATTCATTTTCAAGCATCATTGCTTCTGGAAAAATTTATATCTAATAATTTGTTTCCTTTGGCTTTGTGGTGACTTGCCACTTAGTGTGATTTTGTTTCCTTTGTTATCAGGGCAGTGGTGTGAAAAACTTTTAATTTATGTGAAGTGTTTTTGACTCTTCTTTATCTAATCCTACTTTCTAGTGTTAAATATTCACAATACACTTTTGCTTAATGGGCCTCAGAAGATTATTTTGAAAGTGATAAAAGACTAAATTGAGCAGAAGAAGAAATAAGGTGAACTTGGGAAATAGAGGTGAGGGAAATAGCTCTTAAATACTTAAAAAAATAAAATACATCTTTTAGAATATCCAAAGTTGATGAAAGAATCAAGGTCCAACTCAGGAAAACCCTTAGAAAACAAATCATACTTTTGTTAAATATAGAACCCAAAACATAGAAAAGAACTTGAAGGGATGAGAATATGGCACATAGACATTTGGCTGCGTATAGAGAACAGGTTCTCCACAGTACCGGGTTATGGAAGAAAGAGACAAAGGACCAGGATTTACAAGAGACACAGGCCTAAAGATCAGGTGGAAAGATGTAGCCTCATCATGGGGTATGCAGGAGGGACCTCCAGAGACATTTTTTAAAGTGCTCAATGTAATTGGCAAGCCGGATTTTCTAATCAAATACTATCCCAGTGTGGGCTAATATAGTCTCTGTTTCCTGGACTGGAAGATTGCTCTGTGGGTGCTGGTGCACTTATTAGACAGCAGCAAGAGAGATCTAAGATAAGGGGAGCACTAATGTTCTCTTTGTGCTACTTTACAGAGACATTTTTACAGAAGCCAATTTTCCTTTTTTAAAGATTTTATTTATTTATTTTTAGAGAAAGGGAGGGAGAAAGACAGGAAGAGGAACATCAATGTGTGGTTGCCTTTTGTGCACCCCCAACGGGGGACCTGGCCTGTAACCCATGCCTGTGTCCTGACTGGGAATTGAATTGGCGACCCTTTGGTTCGAATGCCGGTGCTCAATCCACTGAGCCACAGCAGCCAGGGCAGAATCCAATTTTCTTTACATTTCTATTATTATTAATTGATTTTTTTTTGTCTGACACTGGTTAACAAAATCATACAGGTTTCAGGTGCACAGTTCTACAACACATCATCTGTATATTGTATTGCGTGTTCACCGTTCCAAGTCAAATCACCGTGCATCATCATTTATCCCCTCTATACCCTCCTCTATCTCCCCCAAACTCCCTCCTCACCACACTGTTGTCTGTGTCCATTTGTTTATTCTCTCTTAGTTTTTATTTTTTGTTCTATCTCTCTACCTCGTTACAAGCATCTCCTGTACCAAGCTGTCATGAGTGTCTCTATTTTGCTTGTTCTGTTAAAGCATATTTTTGCTCTGTGTAGGGAAAGTATCTGTAGCTTTTCCTGATCTGTTCATTTGTAGCTTTTATAATCAGCTTCATATCATTTCATATGCAAGATATCTTAAGCTTTGTCAATAAGCCTTTCCATGTGTTCACCAGTTCTATGAACAGAAAAGAAGAAAATTTTTCTTGGCCAAAACTGCTTTCCTTCTCTTGGCCCAGGAAAGGTCAAATTCCTCAATGGCTAAGATTTATTAGATTTTTATTTAGTAGTAAAATCATTAGAACATAGATAGCATCTTTTATTTTTCTCAGGCCTGTGAAGAATGTTGTCACAAGTATCCTTTCTTATTTTTTAAGCACTGTCTAAATTACCATTAATTCAAAATAAGTTATGTGGAAGAGTCTATGGTCCTTAATTTTTCAGGATGTATCGATCAACATAATACATCTGGGGAGAAATATTTTGAGACTGAAATTGTAAAGTTTGGTAATATAATAGGTTAGCAATGGAAAATAAGATAGGACAGAATATAGAAACAATAAGGCTATAACTTAATTTTTCAAAAAATAAAAATAAAAATGGCTTTTGTTGATCCTCTTGCTGTCCATAACTTTAAGTTCAAAACATGGTCACTTACGAGCATAATTTTGTTGGCCTGCTGTCTCACTTCATTCCTAAATTGCATGGGCCCAGTGCTCTCTATAGAGAACAAGTGGACCTAAAAAGGAGATGATGAAAGGCGGACTCCAAATAATCTTCTTTGCAGTTGGTATTGTTAGTTCTGCTGTGGCTCTCATGGGTCCTGATGATGCTTTTTCTCCCTTCACCCTGAATCAATAATTTAGAGTCACCTTGGCATCTTATTCTTGCTCCTTTCTCCACATGTCAGCAAGTTTTATTTTTTTGTTCTCCTATCATATCCCTCATAAATGTGTCTCTTTGTCTCCACACTGAATAATAGAAATTATAATAATGCAATCATATTAATCATTAACAACTGTTAAACCCTTGGTAAGTGCCAGGCACCTTATTAATTTCCATGCTTTATCCCAATGAATGGTCCCAGTAACGTTGGTATCTTCCATATTTTACCGGTAGGAAAAATGAGGCTCCAGATAGTTAAACAAGTTATTCAAAACTCACATGGCAAGAAAGTAGATTAGGATTTGAATCAAAAAGCCTAAGCTTTTGAATATGCTCCATACCTCTTCTGAGTCATGCCTTCTGCAGATACTTCTAGTGTAAATTTTCCTAAACACTGCCACCTGATTTAATCTTCCTAATATGCATCTCTAATCATATCAGTGTCCTTCTCAAGGATTATTTCCTACTTACTGATGGGAGTAGCATAAGGATTTGGACAGTGGGCTCTGGTAGCTGACTGTCTGGGTTAGAAACTGTTCAAATTCATCAAATCCTATCTTCCTTGTTGGATTTTAGGGTCTTTAAGAATAAGAGTGAGTCTTTTTTTTTTTAATTATTTTATTGTTGTTCAATTACAGGTGCCTGCATTTTCTCCCCTCCCCTGCTTCCACCCTCCCCCTTGGTTTTGTCCATGTGCCCTTTATAGTAGCTTCTGAAAACCCTTCCTCCCGCTATCACCTCCCCATTCCCCTCTGGCTATCGTTAGATTGTTCTTAACTTCAATGTCTCTGGTTATATTTGCTTTCTTTTCTCTTTTGTTGATTATGTTCCAGTTAAAGGTGAGATCATATGGTATCTGTCCCTCACCGCCTGGCTTATTTCACTTAGCATAATGCTCTCCAGTTCCATCTATGCTGTCCCAAAGGGTATAAGCTCCTTCTTTCTCTCTGCTGCGTAGAATTCCATTATGTAAATGTACCATAGTTTTTTGATCCACTCATTTGCTGATGGGCACTTAGGTTGCTTCCAGTACTTGGCTATTGTAAATTGTGCTGCTGTGAACATCGGGGTGCATAGGTTCTTTTGGATTGGTGTTTCAGGGTTCTTAGGGTATAACCCAAGCAGTGGAATTGCTGGGTCAAAGGGCAGTTCCATTTTTAGTTTTCTGAGGAAATTCCATACTGTTTTCCACCATGGCCACTACAGTCTTCATTCCCACCAGCAATGTACTAGGGTTCCCTTTTCTCTGCATCTTCTCCAACATTTGTTTGTTGATTTGTTTCTGTTGGCCACTCTGACTGGTGGAACAGAACAGAGAGCCCAAAAATAAACCCAAGTCTTTACGGTCAATTAATATTTGACAAAGGAGGAAGGAGCATAAAATGGAGCAAAAATAGCCTCTTCAACAACTGGTGTTGGGAGATCTGGACAGCTACATGCAAAAAAATGGAACTCGATCACCAACTTACACCATACACAAAAATAAATTCAAGGTGGGTAAAAGACTTAAATATAAATCATAACACCATAAAAGTCCTAGAGGAAAACACTGGCAGGAAAATCTCAGACATTCCATGAAGCAACATCCTCACAGACATGTCTTCTAAAGCAAGGGACATAAAGGAAAGAATAAACAAATGGGACCTCATCAAAATAAAAAAGCTTCTGCATGGCTAAAGAAAACAGCATTAAAATAAAAATAAACTAACAGTATGGGAAAACATATTTGCCAATGATACCTTAGACAAGGGCCTGATCTCCAAAATATATAAAGAACTCACACGACTGCACTCCAGGAAGACAAACAACCCAATTAAAAAATGGGCAAAGGACTTGAACAGACATTTCTCCAAGGAGGACATACAGAGGGCCCAGAGACATATGAAAAGATGCTCAGCATCACTAGCCATCAGAGAGATGCAAATTAAAACCACAATGAAGAGTTGGTCTTATTGATCCACATACCTGTGGTAAGTACTTGCTTCATAGTCTCACACATAATACCCACTATACAAATATTTATAGGAATCAGCTTAAATTAATAGAGGTAAAAGCTTTTAAAAATATAATTTGATTACATTAAAGAAGCTAATGTTGCCAGTATCTTAAAAAATACTGATGGCATTATAAGACAAAATCAAGCTCTTTGTTAATTGGTGTAAGAATACAAATAACAAAAATTCAACAATGCAATATAATGATGACAAGGGCATAAAATAAAGTCCATTTCTAGTTTTGTTGTAAAGAAACAGAGTTTGTTGAATAAGTCAGTGAGCCCCTGTGTCTTAATCAAGGTCATTCTAGCAGGATATTTTACATTGGACTGTCCTGTTTTTCAGAACATGCTCCCCCACTAGTCTATGCCCCATTTTGCACATTCAGTCTAGTTTATACTTCTAGAAACTTCTAAATCATAAAATCTACTTTAGCTCTTCCAGAACTTCCTTTATCTATTTTTGAGTTCTGGCAGTGAAGGAGGAGTTGTCTTCTCCTGTTACTCCAGCAACACCAGAAATTCTACTCAGGAACCAGGAACCGTGGACATGGTCCTGCCACACAGATGTGTCACCCTGGGCCAACACTCAAATTTCTTGAGATGGACTGAAAAAAAAATACCACAATGTGCAATCTGGATAACTTCTCTCCCTTAAGCAAAGAATAAGACAAATTCTTTCTTAAGATGAATGTTCTTTAAATTCAAGAATTGTTCTAGGAAATTTGTGAATATTGAAATATCATTCATCTGCAAGGGTGAGTTTTTTAACATATTTTATTTCTAGAGTCCTTAAATCAACACCTACTATTTACAATCTAGATGAACTTTAAAACATACTTCATTTCTCTTTTTCTCTGCCTGTAATATGGAACTAATAATAGCACTCATTTGACAAATTGTTTTGAAGATTAATGAGAAATTAACTGTAGGTAATAGGCTATAGATCAGATATTAACTTTGTTTTTCTTTTTATTACAAAAGCATACCTGTTGTTATTCTAAGCTTGACTGTATATAAAATGAGGCTAATATACTGCTTCTAATAGGATTTTGAAGGATTTGAAGAAAATAATGCTGCCTCCTATAACTAGTGTTAGTGTAATGTATTATTTAGTTTAAGTTTTATAGAGGAAGCACTAGGGGAATAAATTAAAAAAAAAAAAAAAGATCTAGCTCACAGCACAGGCCTGGGTGAGTGTCACGCAGAGAAATCATTTACTAAAAAAGTATTGAGCACCTCAAGTGTACCCTGTTCCATGCAAGATGCTGTGGGGTTGTACATTGACAATTAAGAAACACATACTCCATTCCTGGAGAAAGACAAAAAGCAATTGCAACACAATGGAATAAGGGTCCTAACATAGGTAAATGCAAGATCTGTAGAAAACGAAGTGTCTAATACTTACAGAGAAAGTGAGACTGCTTTATAGGAAAGGTGACATTGTCTACATAAACCAATGCTTTCAAGCCATATTTCAGGAAGACAAAGGGAAACAGCACGTGCAGAGACACTAGGAAGAGAAGGCATGGACTCGCTGGAGATTTATAAGTAGTTTGGTATAACTAATGAATAGTAGACAGTGGACAGACTCCAAAGGCTTTCACAGCAGGAAAGGCTGGAACTAAACCTGAGACTGATTACTAGAGATCCCTCATGGGAAGCAGTGTGTTTACGATTCTGCCTGAGAATTGCACACAAGAGGCTACCACTTTTAGAATTCAGAATTTATTTGTTTTATGTATTTTAAAACTTTTCAATTAAAGTTTATATTCAATATTATATTAGTTTCAGACATACAGCATCATGATTAGACATTTATATAACTTATGAAGTGATCCCCCCCAAAATCTAGTATGCACCTGACACCATACACAGGTATTATGATATTACTGACTACAACCCATACGCTGTAGTTTATAGCCCTGTGACTGTTCTGTAACTGCCGATACATACTTCTTAATCCCTTCACCTTTTTCGCTCATCCCCCATCCCCTCCCATCAGACAACCATCACTTTGTTCTCTGTATCTAATGAGTTTGTTTCTGTTTTGTTCATCTTGGTTTTTAGATTCCACATATAAGTGAAATCATATGGTATTGTCTTTCTAAGTCTTACTTATTTCATTTAAATAATATCCTCTAGGTCCATCCATGTTGTCACAAATTATAAAATGTTATTCTTTTTATGGCCAAGTGATATCCAGTGTGTATATGTACAATGTATTCTTTATGCAATTGTCTGATGAGGAATGCTTAAGTTGCTTCCATATCTTGGTTATTGTAAATAATGCTGAAACAAATATAGGGATGCATATGTGAGTATCTTTTTGAATTGGTGTTTTGAATTTCTTTGGATAAATAACCAGATTCTGACAGCAAAGTAGAAGGAGGAAAACAGAGCCTGGAGTTCTAGAGCAGCCTATCTCCAAATGTGTTTCCAGATCACAGGTCCTGGTAAAAATGCAGATTTTTAGTCTCCACCCCAGAAATCCTGAATCACAAACTCTGGGGTGGATCCCGAGTGTTTGAACAAGATTCCCAGATAATTCAGACATTCATTAGCGTTTGAGAAGTGGAGATCTAGACAAATTTGTTGCCTTTGTCCAAGTAAAGTTATGTGCTCTTTCCTACCAGCAAAGACAGTGAAGACAAAGCTTGGGAAATAAATGTGAGATTAGAGTAGGCCAGAATGAGTGACCGGGTGTGGGCAGCTGGTTAGATGGAGATTCTGGGAGTACATTTGGTGGGGCAATCAAGTCTCTACGGCCAACAAAAGTAGCTAGGGATGCAGAGTCATGCTGTGGGGTGATTGGGTGGCAAAGGCATTTTAGAGACCTGCAGTAGTGAAATACCACAGCCTTGAACATCTGGCAGAGGAATTAGCTAACATGATGGAGTGGAACGAAAAAATAAAACAGCTTTATTTACAGCTGGGTTTACTCTAATTCCACCTGCATTCCTCATGAGCTTCAGTAGCTTTTGTATGAGTCTACAAGGAAATAATGAGCAGGTTTTTACATAGGGAAGGGCCAGAGCTTGAAAGTTGTGAAGATATATTATAGTCCTTGAAATCTTGGTAGGCAATAAGTATATTTTCATGGTCTTCCCTACATCACTGCTAAAAAGAAATCTGTATTCCATCTTCCACCAATTTACACAAGTCCAGGTATTTGTGATTTCAGACTTAAGCTCTTTGTTTTTGCCTCTTAGGCCCTTGCCAATTCTGTGTTTGACAGTGTTTTGTTTTGTTTTCCAAGCAGTTTGAACTAATTTTATATATAAAACTATATGAGATACTTTGTTTATTTTATTATTATTATTTTTTTCACTTTAGCTCCAATATATAGCATCCATTGGATGCTCTCAGCCACTACCCTTATAATTTCACCTCACTGAGTTTGGCATGGTGTGTTCCCTCCTCCAGCTCCCCTTAAATTCCCTGTGAAATCCTGGGCTCAGACATAGTGGAGCAGTAGGTTGGGAAGTAGGCAGGAGGATCAGGGTCAGTGATTTTGGTGAGCAACTGGGGGACACAGGGGAACCCAGGGGAGCTATAAAGAGAAATAATCCTAATGAAGCAGTATTCTGAGTAGAGAAGGAAGGAAAGGACTCAGTACTGCTTCCATCAGGTCAATACCAAAGGTGGAAGTATTTTTATATGGTCAGCACTAGGCATGATAATGAAACCGCAGTTTCTTGTTTGCAGCTTGTTTTCAGGGATCTCTCTTAAGCCAAGAAAGCAAGAGACATTTTTTTTTAACTCCTTCACCACTCCACCCTAAATGCCCACAGTGAACCTCTTCACAAAATAGGCATTCCTTAATGATTTGTTGCAATGTATGAATGAATCCACCTTCACAGAGTACCAGTTCCATTTCCCTTTAGCCTGGGCATTCTACCAAATACACACATCCATGTGATGTGTATATCAACTGCCGGATATTTCTCTGATGACGCACTATCTCATTTGGATCTGGAAACATTTCCACTACCTTTGAAAGCTAGAATGAGATAGGTTGTTCAGTCTAAAGTATAGGTGTTTAGCTATCTGTTTCGCTATCTTCAAGTGATTCAAGAGAGAGCAATAAAGTGTATTGATACCAAAGGTTATCGCATTTCTCCAAAGGGCCATAGAGTAAATATTTTCAGCCCACAGATTTCTGTTGCAACCACTTCATTCTAAATTATAGCACAAAGCCACAGATAAGACATAAACAAATAAGCATGGCTGTGTCCCAATAGAATTGTATTTAAAATAATAGATGCTGGGGCACATTTGGCCCCAGAACTGTATTTTGCCTGCCTCCTGGCATAAACAAAGTCTGTCTTGCTTATTAACCTGAGCAGGTCTTATATTACAGCAAGATATAGATTATTTTGTCAAAATATTGATATCCATGGTCCAATTGAATATTGAAACAAGCACAAATCTTTGAGGCTAATGTATTGATTATGATGTTAAACACATGAAGTTGAAATCCAGACTTTATACCCAGATTTTCTATTTACTATACATCCTTGGCCAGTAGTTATACTTTCCCTAACCTGATTACCTTCCCACAAAGTGGGGAAATACCATATACCTGTATTTTAAGGCTCTAATGAAAATAATCCATGTGAAACATGACAATAACTAGAACAGATAAGAACTCAGGGGAAGGAGTTTTGAACAAGAAACTGAAGCTCAGGATCAAGTGATTTGCTCAAGTTCTGACTTTGCTCAAGATGAAAGTTGTAGAGATATATTATGTTACATACAACCATCATAATGCTTTTCCATAATGAAATGGTGCTGCTGATATTAGGCAACCGAGCCCTGCAGTTTCAGAGGTCAAAGAAATGTTTGCCCTGCTTACTTTCTATATACCAGTACAATTGAATCTATTCCAGAAATACGGCGTGCTGATCGATGAAGATATGACTCAGTCACTTAAGTCGATGTGCTAGGATATTGTGCTGTCTTTCTAGCTAATGATCACTGTCAGGCAGCATATTGTCTTGCTTTTTTAACCATCGCCCTTCATACTGGTTAAGGATATATTCCTTTGTTTCAATCATTTTATGAAAAAAGTTAATGGAAGATGAGTGGAGACCAACAGAAATGCTGACCACACACCATACAAATTGTGTGCATTATTCTGCTCCCTGCATCACCGTTATCCAGAATTCACTATTCAGTTCCTTTTCAACATGATTTTTCAAGACTTCTGCTGACAGACACCCATTTTAGCTTGATTTTTGGAAACAGAGTGACATGTTTCTGCATATTCACAGCCTTATCATAAAACACGAAGTGCATGTAATCAGATAAAGCTGCTGATTTGCTGCCACATGTAGTCAATGTGCTACATGCAACATCCCTGATGCAAGACTGAAACTAGGGAGGAAAGGCATTTTGGTAAATGAAAGAAAAACAACTTTATTCACATAAGTTCATATTAAAACATTTTAAAAAGTATTTTAAGGAATCATCAACTATTACAGTTAGCAGAGATTAGGCTCTAAAAGAATTGCAAAGCAGAAACAAACCCAGAAAGCAGGTCTCATACCTCCTATTCTGTACTTTTTCCATTAAAATCTGCTGGCATCAGATCATACACACCTAATACATGTATATCTTTATAGAAACAATTTCAAACATTATTTCTTCTCTGTTGAGTTATATGTACAAAATCTAAATAAGCAAATTATTCAAAATCATTTTTATATGTCCAAAGTCATCTAGCATCTTAAAAATAACACTGTGACTCTAAATATTGATCTTTTTCTTCATGTTACAATTGAATCAAGTTCTCTCAGAACCTTAATACTCCGAGGTTGAGATATCTCCCCAGGAAGGAGATGAAAAGTTCCTCAAAAATATGTTACTATTTATTTGACTTAGTTGACTGCTTTTAGGGAGATAATAGTTTGTTTCTTTGTTTAATGCCAGCATGTCTCAATAAGAGAAGGAATACTGAATTTGAAATCTCCCTGACACCACTGAAACTCAGCCATACGTAAAAAGAAAAGATAAAACCCAGGAGAGGACTTGGAGTATATGGAGAGTATACCCTTTGTAGGTCAGAGACTTGAGGAAAGAATAATGAGAGAGCCTAACACAAATCAATGGGCATGTCCCCCTTTTCCCCTGGCATGGTAGAAAAGGGGAAAGAAAGATTCAGATGGCTGTGGGAAGTCTGAGACCATTGCAGACCAAAGCACCAGAGTAATAAGCAACGTCCTGCAAGTGATCACTTCTAAGGAGATAAAGGGCAATGGCACAATGCCCTGGATGTGATGTATCTGAACAAAAGAGTCTGACACCTTGTTTCTAGCTGTTCCTCACCTGCCTGTGGGGTGCTGGGCCCCAGGCGTCCTGCTTGCATTAGTTACTTCCGTACATGAAGCTCCCCATATCCTGGTCCCAGAGGCCAGGATGTCTGTGGTATAGCAGAGCAAAAGTTCTCCTCAACTTTGTTTGGGTATCTGGGTATTCCTAAGAATTAAACATATATAAGATAAGTTAGATATACAAACTCCTGGCCAAGATCAAGGAGTAGGTAGATACACTATACCTCCTCGCACAGCCAAAAGAACAACAAATTTAAAAACAAAAAAACAACCAGAACTGACAGAAAAATCAAACTGTATGGAAGTCCGACAACCAAGGAGTTAAAAGAAGAAACATTCATCTAAACTGGTGGGAGGGGTGGAGACGGGCTGCTGGGCGGAGAGGACTTTTGTCAAGGCAGCAGCTGTTGGAGAGGGGGGTCCCACATTCATGTGCAGATAAACTGGGGGAAACAACTGGGGAGCAAAACATCACACAACCCAGGGTTCCAGGAAATAGAGCTTCAAATCCTCTGTCTGAAAAAGCCTGTGTGGTTTCCTGCAGTGGGAGAAACTCCCAGCCTCACAGAAGAGTTTGTTGAGGAGACCACAGGGTCCTGAAACATACAAAAAACCACCCACCTGGTAATCAGCACCAGAAGGACACACTTTAATTGTGGGTAGCAGAGGAAGTGACTGCAAGCTGGCCCAGAGCCCAGCAAGCTTCAGTGTTCCCTTTTGAGCCCCTCTCCCCTATACAGAGCCACAACGCAGCAGCCATGTGGGTTGCCCTGCCCTGGCAAATACCTGAGGCTCCACCAATTACTACATAATGGTGTGTGAGACAAAAAAAAAAAAAAAAAAAAGGCCCAAAGGAAAGAACAAATCAAAGCTCCAGGAAAAATACAACTAAGTGATGAAGAGATAGCCAACCTATCACATGCAGAGTTCAAAACACTGGTAATCAGGATGTTCACAGAAATGTTGAGTATGGTCACAAAATAGAAAAAAGAGTGAAGGCTATGAAAAGCAAATTAAAGGAAAATGCACAAGGAACCAACAGTAAAGGGAAGGAAACTGGGATTCAAATCAACAGTTTGGACCAGAAGGAAGAAATAAACATTCAACCAGAACAGAATGAAGATACAAGAATTCAAAAATATGAGGAGAGACTTAGGAAACTCCGGGACAACTTTAAATGTTCCTACATCTGAATCATAGGAGTGCCAGAAGGAGAAGAGGAAGAGCAAGAAAGTGAAAACTTATTTGAACAAATAATGAAGGAGAACTTCCACAATCTGGCAAAGGAAATAGACTTCCAGGACGTCCAGGAAGCTCAGAGAGTCCCAAATAAGTTGGACCCAAGGAAGAACACACCAAGGCACTTCATAATTCCATTACCCAAGATTAAAGAGAAGGAGAGAATCTTAAAAGCAGCAAGATAAAAAGAGACTGTTACCTACAAAGGAGTTCCCATAAGATTATCTGCTGATTTCTCAAAAGAGACCTTGAAGGCAAGAAGGGGCTGGAAGAAGTGTTTTAACTCATGCAAGGCAAGGACCTACATCCAAGAGTACTCTATCTAGCAAGGCTTTCATTTAGAAGGGAAGAGTAGTTAAAGTGCTTCCCAGATAAGGTCAAGCTAAAGTAATTCATCATCACCAAGTCCTTATTATATGAAATGTTAAAGAGACTTATCTAAGGAAAAGAAGAAGATCAAAAACTATGAACACTAAAATGACAACAAACTCAAAACTATCAACAATTGAACCTAAGAAAACAAAAACAAACTAAGCAAACTACTAGAACAGAATAGAATCACAGAAATGGAGATCACATGGAGGGTTATCAGTGGGGAGGGAGAGGGGAGAGAATAGGGGAAAAGATAAAGGGAATAAGAAGCATAAATAGTAGGTACAAAATAGATGAGGGGGTTAAGAATAGTACAGGAAATGTAGAAGACAAAGAACTTATGTGTACAACCCATGGACATGAACTAAGGCGGAGAGAATGCCAGTGGGAAGGGAGGTGCAAAGCAGAGGGAAATAAAAGGGGGAAATGGATAACTGTAATAGTATAATCAAAAAATATATTTAAAAAAACTAAAAAATAGGATAAATTAACAGGATAAAAGCATGCAAATTATGTTGAATTTTTACAAGTAATAGTATCCTTCACAAGAGAATGAAGACTCGAAGAAGTGACCAGATCAGAAAGCTGTTATACCTTTTAGGAAAAGAGAGAATAAATTTGTAAAGACTTTAACCCAGACTGGTGTGGCCCAGATTGGCTGAGCATTGTTCTGCAAAGCGAAAGTTTGCCAGTTGATTCCCAGTCAAGGCATGTACCTGGGTTGTGGGTTCGGTCCCCGGGAGGCAACTGATCGATATTTCTCTCTAACACCAATAAGTTAGAGAGAAATAACTTATTTCTCCCTCCCTTCCCCTTTCTCTAAAAATAAATAGATAAATAAAAGAGAAATGACAAGACAAACGGCCTTCGGCTAGGGGTAGTACACAATGTGAACATAAACTGAGAGATAAGCATGCAACAAGGTTTGTTCGTACAGGTTTCTTGGCCCTAAATTCCCTGTCTCTGGCAATAAGAATGGGCTTATTCTCCTGTGGGCTAGGGGGACCATCTCAAGGCTAGCAATTTGGAATTTCTGTATTAATCTACTATGATTTTTCTTTCCTGAACTCTATAGTAATACTATCATATTCTACATAGAATTTCTAATGCATGGGAAAATATCCATAAAACTTGCCTTTTCGTTTACTATTTTATCTCTTTCACGGAATACTATTAACAATTTACTCTTTGTACTGTACTGATCTTTGAATCAATATTCTACCAAGCTATTTTCTCTCTCTCTTACCAGCTGGTATTTATCATGTACAAGATGTCATAGGTAAGCACAAAATCTTTGGAAAATTAGTAATTGAATACTGAGTAGAGAGGGAACCTACTAATCTCTTAAAAAGTATCCAAAGATATTAATAGGATTATAAGTAATCCCATAATTATATCTTTTGGTAGAAGCAACGAACAAAAAAGTCAATTCCAGATGAAAACTGAAAAAGGCCAATGTTTCCTTCAATTTGCATATTTTCAAAGAAATCAAGTTCAATGAATTCTATCAATGGCTTAACTTTTCAGAATTTAGAAAAGTGAATTCTCCTCAAAAACTGAGGTCTTTCTGAATAATCTTTAAAGAGTTAGTATACATCAATTAGATAATATATATACACATATATGTACATATACACACACACATATATATATATGATACATTAGGTTCTGTGTGTGTATATATGTACATACACACACATTTTATATATAATGCATTAGGTTCTTCATCTTGCATCAAACATAAATATTTAAGGGATAAGAAATAAAAGAATCAGTTACATGCTTCATCAGACAAGGAATGAGGGAAAGGCTGTTCCCCATCAACAAAATAGTTTATCTACCCTCTAGGATTTTAAGGCATGAATCAAAGACATCCTAACATTTTAAAATTAAAATTTGAGACAATCGAGCAAAAACATAATGATGAAGTAGAAAAAACTATGCAAGGTCTAGGAACAAAGTCCTTGCAGGGGCCTAAATTTCCCCCCTAATTAGTTGTGTGACCTTAGACAATTTAACTGGGCTATCTGCCCCTCAGCTTCACCATGGATAAAACTCTGAATGTATAAAATAGATTTTTAGTATAACAAAAGGGAACAATGTAAATACATCTTTAAAGTGGTTTACAGTTAGCCTTCAGTGACCTTTATATGGATTGCTTTACTATAATTACATACATTATTAAATTTCATGGATTCATGAATTTCCAAAATTTACGATCCCAGATTAGTTCACAAAATCATTTGACATATCATCCAATAGCATGAGTTCTTTTTTGGTTTAGCATTTAATCCATTAGAGCAGGGACATTGCGGTTTTGGCTCACTGTTTTTATTATTTTGTGTAGACTGATGTATGAAATCTTATTGTTCAGTGAAATATGGCATTCAGAATTCCCTAGATTATGCTGTAACAACTAAAACACTTAATTTTAGTCGCTCTATATGCACAAAAATGTATCCACATTTTGTTCACAATACATTTCGGTCGTGAGTCAGCAAGGGGTACCTAATGGTAGTGTTTGGCTGTCATGTGACCTTGAAATTCACATGCTAAAGTCTAAACCCTCAGCACCTTTTACTGCAATTATATTTGGCGACAAAGCTTTTAAACAAGTAATCTACCACCTTAAGATTTATGAATAAAGAAAATATTTATGTATATCTTTAACAATAAAAGTGCAAAACTTGAACACTGAAAAAATAAACATTATTAAAAGAATTTGAAGACCTAAATAAATGGAAAAACATCCTGCAATCATAGATTGAGGGCCTTAATTTTTAGGATGATCTATTTCCTGAATTGATTTACATATTCAGTGCAATTCTATCAAAATCCCAGCTGCTTTTTGCAAAAATTTATAAACTCATCTTAAAATTAATATGCATGTGTAAGGGACCTAGAAGAACAAAAGCAATCTTGAAAAGAACAAATTTAGAGAACCCACACTTCCCAATTCCAACACTTAAATAAAAAGCTACAGTAATCAAAACAGCGTGATACTGGAATGGGGACAGACATACAGCCAATGAAATAGAATTGAAAGTCCAGAAATAGACCCTTATATTTATGTTTAATCTGTTTCTGACCAGGTCAAGACAATTTACTATTGATTGAATGTTTGTGTCCCCCCACCGCCAAATTTGTATGTTGCAACCTAATCCCCAATGTGAACCACTTTGGAAGCGGTGTCCTTTGTAAGGTGATTAGATCTTGAGGGCAAAGACCCCATGAATGGAATTAATGCCCTTAAAAAGAGTCTCCAGAGAATTCCTTTGCCTCTTCCACCATATCAGGTTACAGGAAGCTGACCATCAGCTGACACTGAATCTGTTGGCACCTTAATTTGACTATCCCAGCCTCCAGCACTGTGACTAATAAATCTCTGTTGTTTATAAGCCATTGAGTCCATGGTACTCTGTTACAACAACACAAACTAAGACACAATTAAATGAGAAAAAAATAGTTTTTTTAACGATAGTGCTGGGACAACTGGATATCTACATGTAAAAGAATGAAACTGGACCCCTTCCACACAACACACACTAAAATGAAATAAAAAGGGTTCAACAAGTTATATACAGAGTTAAACTCTCAGAATACATAGATATATAACTTAATAAATTTGTATTATACAACTGTTTCTTAAATATGACATGAAAAACACAAGCAACCAAAAAAATCTAGGAATTAGACTTAATCAAAATAAAAATATTTTGTTTTCCAAAAGACACTGTCAGAAAGTAAAGAGACAACTTTAAAAATTGAAGAGATATTTGCAAGTCATATATCAGATTTGGAACTGGCATTGGTAATATGTAAAAAATTTTCTCAACTCAATAATAAAAGGACAAGTGATCCATTATAATGGATTTGAATAGCAATTTCTTCACAGAAAATATACAAATGACAAATGAACACATAAAATGATGATTAATGCCATTAGTCATTAAGAAAATATAAATTAAAACCACAATGCTAGAATTCTTCACAAGCACTAGGATGGCTATTATCAAAAGATAAACAATAACAGGTCTTGGGGGAAAATTGGAACCTCATACACTGCTGGAGGAAATGTAAAATGATGCATCCATTTTGGAAAACAGTCTGATAATTACTCAAAAGATTAAATAGAGTTACTATATGACCCAGAAATATTATTCTTAGGTACATACCTAAGATTTGAAAATATATACCCATACAAAGATCTTGTACCTGAATGTGCATAGGAGCATTACCCTTAATAGCCAAAAGGTGGAAACAACACAAATATTCATCAACTGCTCAAAGGTTAAACAAATGTGGTATATCAGTGTGATAGAGTTATTGCTCAGCTATACAAAATATTATTTGGCTACAAAGGAGAATAAAATACTGACTCATACTATAACATGGATGATCCTTTAAAAAATTATGCACAGTAAAAGAAGCCAGATAAAGGTCCACGTTTTATACAGTTCCAATTTTATGAAGTGCACAGAATATAGAAATCTATGGAAAGGACTAATTACTTGTATATTGTCTTTTTGTCACCAGAGAGTTAGACAATGACCAACAATAGTCATTGTCAAAGATTTGGAAATAAATCTCATGGAGAAATGTTACATAATTTTTTTAAAGTTGTGTATACTATGGAAAATTGATAAAGGGAAACATTTCTGATGGAGATAGCAGTATACTCAAAGTACACTCTCAGTTTTTAGTTAGCTGAATTGTTACCTCAGATATGGGAAGTTTAAAAAATATATAGCTGCCTAGCTTGAACTCCAGCTGATGAATGACAACCTATGTGAGAAGTCCTGATAGGAGGGTCCTGGGAATCTCTACTTCTGAAAATGTTTTCAGGTTTCTTTAAGTTGCAATGGTAGATGTATTGGAATCATTCCTGTAACCAGTCTCCTGGAGGTCAAGGACCATACTTTGCTCACTTGCTTATCTTTCAAACCATGTCCAGAGAAGTTCTTCAACAGAATATGACCTGAAGCACTCATCATAACTTGATATACACATGGACAAGTAAAAATGGTATCTTTATCATTATTTACCCAACAAAACCAAGTTATATCAGGACTTTGGCCATAAATAATTCCTTAATATTCAAATTACTAAGTAGGTTACCAATTACAAAATTCCTAGAGATCCTGTCATATGACTCAAACTTTTTTCAGTAAACTCAGTTGAGTTGGCTCCCTTTTTCAGATCTGAGTGTACGCATCTGTATGCCTTATTAATGCCTTTGCTCCCCATATTTCAATGCAAGGTGTTTTATGGAAACCTGTCATTAACAATATAAAAACTAACTGCAGGTTGCTTTCTACACTAATTTTCTCCATAAACAAGCATCCAAGGAGTAAAACATATGCTAATAGAAAACTGATAATGTTATCCACATACCTGCCAAAACAGATTGAAAACACCTCTGACAGAATTTTGCTAAGTTGGGGATCGCAAGCAAAAGTACTCTTTTAGTAAGGTCTTAATGAGTTCCACATCATCTGTTGTCACATTTAAACCTTCAGGTGCCATTTTCTTACATTAGTTCACCTTTAATTTTGAACTTATATTGTGCATTCTGGTGAAATAGGGATATTTCAGGTAAAGGCCAGGGGTCTGTGATGACTGTAAGCCAAATGGAACACGTGGCTTTGATTCCTGCACACCTGGGCTAATGGTTGTCTGAAGACATCACCTGATCCTTCCTCCTGGCTTCATACTGGTGAAAGTCTAGATCAGCTGACACAGACGCTCTCACTTCCCTTTAGTTGATTAAACTATACATTCTTTGAATATTCTTTTGAAGGGTTCTCCAAGGATGAGATCTCATATATATCCTGACTTGAATACATATTTTCTTGGCTGTGTTAAAACAAACAGAATGATAAATCTCTCAGTTGATGGGGGAAAAACAGGTATATCTGTGTCCCTTTCTATTATTGAAAACCTAGAGAAAGAAATATAAGGCTAAGTCTATACCAATTTTTAGTTTGACAAATTTTTCTATTATTTCTATTTCAAATAACTATTAATAATTTTGACTGATTTTCTCCTCATGGGCTTGAACAATTTGGGGAAAATAAGTGAACTGGTTGTTGGAAGGGTGAAAGATAAAGGATAAATTAGGCAATGTAAAAGTTTCATTCAATCATTCTAAACATAGCTGCAATTGAAAAGGTAGAAATATCCAAACTTAATTGTATTATAATATACAATATATGTAATATGCCTTTTCATGGACAAAGCATACATCTCAATAACTTCCATTTTACTCATCATAATTGATGTATACCTAGTTTTTCATTGTGTACAGATTTTATAGTTTCTTTATGCAGTCCATCATAAATGCTAATTTTGGTTACAAATTTTGATGATAAATGGTAAACTCCCATTCTCATACTTCAAAATACATATTTTCACATGCATATGATGTTCCTCAGGGTAGATTTCAGAAGACGCATGAAAATGAGTGTGCCAATATCAAAGATATTGTTGATTGGTGGCCCTTTGAAAAAGGCCCATTTCTTGACCATTTTTTCAAAGTAAGAATTGAAAAAAATTCCTCACATTTTGCATGTATTAAGGATACATTTTATTTACCTACTCTTAAAGTCATACAGTTCTTAAGGTCTGCATACATATGATATCTAATGGTCAGCGATTCCTTTAATTTACTTTATTATTGGTAAGAAGCCAAGGACAAACCCAGGTGGCCAGCAAGGCCTGCACAACCATTCTCTTGGATGGCTATAAGTATATGGATGGGAGAGTGGCTGTTCTGTATCTTTCCCTTGGCCAGCAGATGTAATGGGATGAGACTAAATGTTCCTGGGTGAGCCCATATGTTTATGATCCATCTGTTCAAGTAGGAGAGAATGAGGCAGGTGGGATTCTTCTTGTTACAGTAGGACCTAGATAGAAGCAAATGGAAACATTTTTAATTATCTTTGCAGAGCTACAGCTCATATTTTGTAATTCATATTAAAATTGTATTCACACTCATGAAAGCTATAAATAACAAAGGGTGCATTTCAAAACAAAAATCTTTTATCATAAATTTAACATATTTATAGTTTTTCTTGAAACTTCACTTCCAGTGGCATTGAGGCCAAAAGTGAGAGGCCTACCTGATGCAGTGGTCGGTCAGGTCCACGCTGCAGCATCCCAGCCTGTTGGCGGAGAGCCAACACAACAGCTATGGAATGTGGCAATGGCAGTGGCAGGATGCTGCTGGCTGTGTGGCAGTCAAGAAGATCTGCTGGACCCCAGAGAACATGGAGTTGCACTGGCGGGACTCCAGGCCCTGACCAGCTCCTCGTGGTACCACCGGAAAGCCATGCACTTGGAGGAGAGCATCTGGCAGCATGGCCAGCTATCCCAGCACATGAAGCTCAGACACAAGAGCTCCTCCACTTTACCTGGTGGAGACCTCGCTCAGAGGAGAAAGAATCCTGGCTTATGCCAAGCAGCCTATCTCTAGTTTGTAACAGTTCAATTAAGGTGGAGACTTCAGTCAGGCTGATTGAAGTCTGACCATCCTGTTCCAGAGGCCAGACCTAACCGTCAAGGGAAAACGTTATGCTACAGCTTAGGAGCACCACTGTCTTCCTGCACAAAACCACATTGTGCATGGGGACCTAAAGCCAGACAGTATCCTCATCAAGGAGTGGTCAGGGACAGTCATCCTTAAGGATGCACACTTTTTTTATTGTTGTTCAAGTACAGTTGTCTCCATTTCCCCCTCCCTGCAACCCCCTGAACTTCAGCCATCTCCACCTCCCACCTCTGATCCTTCCCCCCTTGGTTTTGTACATGCGTCCTTTATAGTTGTTCCTGAAAACCCTTCCTTCTTTCCCCCTAGTTATCCCCTCCTACCTCCCCTCTGGTTACTGTCAGTTTGTTCTTAATTTCAATGTCTCTGGTTATATTTTGCTTGCTTGTTTGTTCTGTTGATTAGGTTCCACTTATAGGTGAGATCATATGGCATTTGTCATTCACCACCTGCTTATTTCACTTAGCATAATGTTCTCCACTTGCATTCCATGCTGTTGCAAAGGATGGGATGCAGACTTTGGACTAAGCAAGGACTGTAGTGTGGGCTTGGCTGTGGCCACCCCTCATTTGCTCTCCCCTTCCCTTTCTAGCCTCCAGGCAGAGAGGGCTATCAAAACAACAAAAATGTGAATGTGACTAAACAGAGGCTGCCCTCAGCTTGTGGCTCAGACTTCTACATTGCTCCTGAAATGTGGGAGGGACACTGCACAGCCGACATTTTTGTCTTGGGCATTTTCATCAGGGCAACAATAGACAGAATCTCTTTCACTGACTCTGAGACCAATAATAACCTCCTGGGGACTTGGCCAAGAGTGTCCCTGTTGGTGAGACACAGCTAGAAAACCCACAAATGACTTGAATATCTCCCAGAAATGCATAACTGCCAGGTCTGAGGGGAATGAGCAGCTTTGAAGGGTATGTTCGGTGCTAATACACAGGACTGACCTGATACCTTTGAGCTTGAGACTAGAATGGACCAGGTCACATGTGCTGCTTAAAATTCAGGAAAAGCATCTTGGGTGTATTTAAACTAGGTAAGGGTACTTTTTGTTCTGCATGCCTATTTACTTTACTGGATTCTTCATCCTGGGTCCAGGAGTGGGTCCTATGGAACTGGGGGAAAATGCAGAGTTGAAGAGAATTAAGTGCTTGCAATTACCCCCCACCCCCCAAATCTTGATGAGGAAATATGTGAGATTAAGTATGAGCTGGAAAATTTACAGAAGTCTTCTGAGTGGGGATTACATTTGAGCTAGTCTCCAAGTTTTTACAAATACTTTATCTTATCATCAATTAATAAATGCTTACTGCATCCTGACCACATGGCTCAGCATCCTTCCATGCACCTAAAGATTGCCGATTAGATTTCTTGCCAGGGCACATGTGTGTGTGGGGGGGTTCCATCCCTGGTCGGGGCACATATGGGAAGGAACCAATCAATGTCTCTCTCTCACATTCATGTCTGTCTCTCTCTCTCTCTCTGTCTCTTCCCCCACCCCCTTTCCTCTCTGTCTAAAATCAATGTATACATATCCTTGGGAGAAGAAAACAAACAAACAAACAAACACACAGACAAACAAATAAATAAATATTTACTGCACAAAATGCAAAAAAAGGGTGCTGGTTAATTCTTTTCACTTGAATAACAAATTATAAGGTAAAATGATCAGGTATTATCCTCCTTAAATGATAGAAGACATTAAGTATTTTCCTTAGGATGCATAGCGTGTAAGAGTCACTCCAAGTTTTTTTCTTCAAATTTCAGGGAGCTCTCTGCTACCTCTAGAGGTAAATTAAAAAATAAATAAAAGAAAGGAAAAAGACAGACTTGATAGGAAACACTAGGAACAGGAAATTCACTCCATAGTAAGGAAACATTTATTGGCTAGAGGCTCGTTTTGCAGCTATGAAAATAATGATGGGAGGAATATATTTGGAGGAAGGAAGGAAGTTCCCAGAAGTTATGCTTGGAAAGATTAAGAACTCTGAGCTGGAATCAGGAATGTTATGGTAGGGCTGTCTATTATTTAAATATTAATCAGAAACCACTTTTGTCCATCTTAATAGATTTCCAGGCAGCAGGGAAACAGAAAAATTTCCTCATTCTGAACAAGGATTACTCAAAAAAGAAAGAAAATAAAGCAATTTCTCTCATGACTATTCCGTTTCAAGCCTTGCCTTAATATGTGTGGGTATAATTCACACTTTTGGCCCTGGGGCAAGACCAGGAGACTCTAGGACCTCAGAGATTGGACACATCTTTAGGAAAGATGGAAGTTAACTTGCCATTTTGACTCTCATACGTAATGCAGTGGTGTTTGTTTTGGAAAATCATTTTCTTTGGGTCAAATTGAAGTGGCTGGAATTAATATCCAGGGTCCAGTTTTCTAGTATTTTTCGAGTTAGTAAAAAGTCCATAGATAGATTATTTTTTTAGTTGATTAACCCTTACAGGGACACAGAAACTTTATTTTTCCAGTTTTTAAAAAGATAATTGATATATAACATTGCATAAATTTGAGTTGTACAACATGATGATTTGATACATGTATATATTGTGAAATAGTTACCACAGTAAGTTAAAATCTTATAATTATATATTTTCTGTGGTGAGAACATTTAATATATACACTTTTAGCCACTTTCAGCCTTCAAGTATATAATGCCCCATATTAACTAAGTCACCATGTTGTATATTACATCCCCAGAACTTATTCCTCTTGTAACTGGAAGTTTGTACTTTTTGATCAATATCTCCCCATTTTTCCCACCCCTAAGACCACAACAACTACCAGTCTATTCTCTGTTTCTATGTGTTTAGCTTTTTTAGATTCCATGTATAAGTAAGGTCATATAGTATTTGTATTTTGCTTAGTTTAATACCCCAAGGTGTATCCACATTGTCACAAAAAGGCAAGATTTCTGTCTTTTTTTATGGCAGCATAATGTGAAATGTGCCTTTGTATGTGTGCCTGTGTGACATTTTCTTTATTCATTCATTCATCCATGGGCATTTAGGTCTATTCCATATCGTTCCTATTGTGAATAGTGCTGCATTGAACATGGAAGTGCCCACATCTTTCTGAGATTCTGATTTCATTTCTTTTGTATTTATACCCAGAAGTGGGATCGCTGGATCATATGGTAATTCTGTATTTAGTTTTTTGAGGAACCCCCATATTTCCTTCTTCAGTGGCTGTAACAATTTACTTCCACACCAACAGTGCAACAGGGTTCTCTTTTCTCCACTTCCTTTCCAACGTTTGCTATCTCTTATTCTTTCGATAATAACTTTGCTAACTTTCTAAGGTGTGACGTGGTATCTCATTGTGGTTTTCATTTACATTTCCCTAATTACTAGTGATGAGCACTTTTTCATATGCCTAATGTATGTTTTCTTTAGGAAAAAATGTCTATTCAAATGCTTTACCCACTTTTAATTGGATTACTTAATTTTTTTCTACTACTGAGTTATGTAAGTTACTTATATATTTTGGATATCAACTTCTAATCAGATACATGGTTTGCAAATATTTTCTCCCATTTCATAGATTACCTCTTAATTCTGTTGATTATTTCCATTGCTGTGCAGAAAACTTTGAGTCTGATATAGCCCTATTTGTTTATTTTTGGGTTTTTTGCTTGCATTTTTGTGACATATCCCCCCCAAAAAATGTTGCTCAGATGCTCAGACTAATTAAGAACTTTCCTTATGTTTTCTTCCTGGAGTTTTAAATTTCTAGGTTTCACATTTATTTTTTTATTTTTATTTTGTTTTAGTTTTTATGTACTTATATTTAGAGAGAGGGGAAGGGAGAGAGAAAGAAAGGGAGAGAAACATCGATGTGTGGTTGCCTCCTGCACACCCCTACTGGGAGCTGGCCTGCAACCCAGGCATGGGTCCTGACTGGGAATTGAACCAGTGACCCTTTGGTTCACAGGCCGGCACTCAATCCAGTGAGCCACACCTGCCAAGGCTACATTTAAGTTTTTAATCCAGGGTGAGTTAATTTTAATAAGTGATGTAAGATAAGGGTCCAGTTTCATTTTTTTACTTGAAATTATCTAATTTTCTCAATAATTTTCCTTTATTAAAGTGACAATACTTTCCCCATTGTATATTCTTGGCTCCTTTGTTAAAAAATTAATTGAATGTGTGTGTGTGTATATATGGTCCAGAGAAAGTCCAGCCATTGTTACTATAAGGAGAATGGTTTGCATGATATCAGTGTAACTTGGAGGCCAAGGAGAGCGGACTGGAATGCTCACACATTAACAATGATGATTTCATCGTACTAATCAGTGTGGGCAGTAGACACAAGAGTGAGCATGTATACTGTGTGGCTGTCACATTCAAAATGACTGAGTGAGTAGAGCAACAAATCTGTATCAAATTTTGCGTTAACCTTGAACATTCCTCCATGGAAACTATTATCTATGGGCAACTGGTGATTGGTAGCTTCATCATGACAACATGCCCACTCCTGCATCACATTAGTAAAGATTTTTGGTGAAACATCAAACCATCCAGGTAACTCAGCTCTGCTACAGCCCAGATTTGGTGCCCTTGAACTTATGGCTTTTACCAAAACTAAAATCACCTTTGAAAGGGAAGAGATTTCAGACCATTGACGAGCTTCAGGAAAATACAACAGAGCAGATGATGGCTATTGGGAGAATTGTGTGACATCCCAAAGTGTCTACTTTGAGGGGAACTAAGGTGGCATTGCCCTATGTACAATGTTTCTTGTATCTGTGTCTCCTTTATTAAATGTCTCTATTTCTCATATCACATGGCTGGATACCTTCTGGACAGACCTCGCATATATGCATTGGTTTATTTCTGAGATCTCAGTTTCTGTTCCACTGGTCTATGCATCTGTTTTTATGCCAGTGCCATACTGTTTTGATTATAGTACTCTAGGTCTGCCACGGGTGGGCCCAGTACAGGGGCAGGCCGTGAGAATGGGTTGGTTAAATCCAGCCTGAAGTTTGGGACCATTGACAATAGCCTGGCACTGGGGCAGACCTGGAGCCTGCAGCCTTGGGAGCTGGTGTGGAAGCTCGTTCTATGGGGGCCAGGCTGGCTACTGAGACAGGATAGAAGCCTGTGTCCACAGGTGCTGATTGGCGCCAAGGCAGACTGGAAGCCTGGGGTTGTGGGAACCGACCTGGGACTGTGGCCATGGGGATCTTCCTGGTGGTGAGGTGGACAGGGAGTTTGTGATCACAGGAGCTGGTGGCACTGGTGCAAGCCTGGGGCTGGGTTTTGTGGTGACATTGAATGGAACATGTCTCACTCTGTGCCGGGATGACTGGGTTTGTTTCTGGGAGGGGATGAGTGGTACTAAAAACCCTTATATTGCCATCTTTCTGACTCCCAAAACTTTTTTTTCCAACCAAGTCATGAACTCATTCACATTGTCATTGCACCTTCCCGTTTTCTTTTATGTTTGGAGCATCTTAGATACTTAGGTACACATTTTATCATTTATGGCTCTCCCCCAGGTACGGAGTCTACGGAGCAGAAAACACCATTAAATTGTTTGTAATATCAGTTAAGAAAAGATTAAGGTATAATATTCAACCATAACAGGGATTTCAGATTATCACTACCTGACCTATTTCATAGGTACAAGTGTGATGGCATGGGGGCAGAAGAGGGCCAATGGCAAATAGACACTAGAGCATCTAGCTTTGAGGTAAGGGAAACAAATGTGCAATGGAAATTCTAAGCTACAGGCCAATGAAAGCTATTCTTAAAAATTTATAATACAAGACTATACTTACTTTAGGATAAATTTTAAATAAGAAACTGCTGCTTTTAAGAGCATATAATTTATGTAAGACCTGTATCTTTTAACCACTAGTAGCCATGCATCCCTTTCTCTGACTCCCTAACACATTTTTCAGACTTTGATAATGCTAGGTCCATACTCATCTGCTTCATAATTGTATAAACTTTAATATGTTCCCTTCCCAAAATGGATAGTAACAAGTTTTTGGTCTGTTGTTAAGTGAAAATCTTTCCAGTCTTTATCATAATAACCTCATTCCAGCATTCTCCATTTTTATATGCTCTTGTTATAATCTTACATACGAGTAGAGCCTGACAATGGCAGACCCAGTGACAAGTGTCCTCAGTAACTTTCTTGTCTTCAATAACAAAAAATTATAAATTAAATATATACTATATCATGTAGTTAAAAATGGCTAAACTTGGACTCAATTCTGAAATTATGGGATAGATACCTTTTTTCCCTGCCTGAATTCCCTGTTAGAATTCTGATGAAATTAGTTAGAATTCAGACAAAGTATTAAATCAACCACAGCTCTCTGCTTCCCAGGAATTTTGTTTTTATGTAAAGAAATGGTGCTACTTTGAAGTTTGCATCCAGATGGCAATGTGGCAATGCAAAATGAGGAGAAGTTGTCTCATAATCTCAGAATCTTCCCATGTGTGTTTTGAGTACTAAAAAAAGTTTGTAAGGCTGAACATGTGGTGGAAGAGAAGGCACAAGCATTTTTCTAGACTGATTCTCACTTGCATAAGACGAATTTGTTTGCCACATGAGTTTTAAAATCATTCAATGATTTTATGAAACAAATATTTTTATTATTGAAGAAAGATTGTTCACCATGCTATGACCCTGAATGTGTAATCTCCTCCAATTCCTCTTCCCCTCTTGGATTAGGGTATTAAGAACACATACAGGCATGATACAATATATTAATTTAAAAGTCCATTTTAAAGGCCTTAAATAAATAAAGCTCTATATCACCTCTTGCTTTGAATAACTCCACACCCATAGATCTCTTAGCATAGTAACAAAAAGCCAATATCCTGCAAGGGAAATAATCAAATTGTCAAATTCATAGACTCTATTAGATTAGCACATATGGCAATTCTTCTTTGTGAATTATGAGCAGAAAAGTTTGATATCTAAATGGTCAAAAAATATTATGACTTATATATCTGACTGGAAATAATAACTCCAACTCCAGAGCAAATCTTTCTTCATCCCCCACTTCTTTTTTTTTCCCTTTCAAATAATAAGACTAAGTCATTAGTGTCTTAATATCTCTCCAGGAATATTGATTTTTTTTCTCCTTCAGATATATAGGTGGGCACTTAAGACCAGAAGGAGGCCAAAAACCATAAAAATATTATAGTTTTTGGTTCTGGCCAGCTGACTCAGTTGGTTGGAATGTCGTCCCATCCACCAAAAGGTTGTGGGTTCAACCCCTGGTCAGGGCACATACCTAGGTTGCAGTTTCAATCCCTGGTAAGAGCACATACAGAAGGCAACTGATTGATATTTCTTACATCAATGTTTTTTTCTCTCTCTCCCTTCCTCTTTCTCTAAAATCAATAAACATATCCTCTGGTGAGAATTAAAGCAATAATAATAAAAACTAGATGAATAAATAAATACATGATTGTTTTTGGAACTGGACTAACAAACTCAAAGAACCCAAGTAAATGCCAGAGAGAAAGTAGAAGACTGAATGATTTGCGTTGAACGATGACAGAAATCTTTGCTTAGAAAGGACCTGGCATGCACAAGCCATGTGTACCTGTGGGATTAAGGCGGCTGTGGTGGTGGTGGTCGTGTGCATTAGATTAGTGGATAGCCAACATTCACTCCCTTCCAGCTGACTGCAGTGTAAGGCGTTCTTTTCTTCATATTTTATGTTGGGTTTTAGAAAATGGAATATAGAATAAGCAAAAGCTCAAAATGTGTGCTGTGCTTGCTTTTCAGGCACCTGCATTTCACCATAAGAAGAACATCCTTCAAATGAGGGCTGGTCTGATGAGGAGAAGAGTCACATAAAGCAGATTGTGATTCAACACACAGCTTGGAAACTAGCACAGCTCTGCTTAAATCAGCTACACTCCAGCTGACCCACAGACACATGTGTGAAGTGACTGTTATTGTATATCACTGAATTTTGTGGAGTTTTTATTATGCAGCATTATTTTGAAGATATGTAATGTGATTATATGTGTTTATTTTTAATAGCTTTCTTCTAATAGGATTTTCTCTCACTGATTACAGTATGATTGTGAGCACTGACTATAAGTCAAATAACCTATGTTCAAATTCTTGCTCCTCTGCCTGTTATTGCCTGTGGGACTTTATAGGTTAACCTGCATGGGACTTAGAGTTCCAAATTAAAAAAAAATCATGATGATATCTACCCCATGGAATTTTTGTGACTATTAAGTGTGACAATGCATGTCAATTGTGAACATAATATATGAAATATAAGATACGATATATAGTAGTCATTATTATTTTGATTGCTTATGGGCCAGTGCTTAAACATTTGGAGTTAAAATATGTTTATTTTAATATAGCACTACATTGAATGCCCAATACTCTGAACTCTGTTATCTGTGTACTGGGCAAGCCATTTGTGTTCACATGTACAGTGTAAACAAGTATCTGCTTCACCTGCAGGAATAAGGACCGGGAGAGATTAATACCAGTTTAAGGACCACTTCTAGCCAGCTCAGGTTATTTATAGTGCAGCAAACATGCCAGTCCAGGCCCGTTTTGCTCTCATGAACTTTAGACTCCAAGTCCCTTCATGAGAGCAATAAATGACATCACCATATCTCGGACTTACATGGTGAATTGGAAGTATATTCAAAATATGTCTTACTGGAAGAGGTAAATCAATATTTAAATATTCTTCTTTTGGTATCTTTTAAAACTGTTGATTGGATAATTTATAATATTTTGTTTAATCTTATGGCATTCTAATGTTAAATTCTTAAAAGATTTTAAAGAGAAAGCAAAAATTTCACATTAATTAGATGTTGAAAAGTAATCAAATCCTAGTTCCAAGTACTATTTGACCTCCTTATTGTTAAAACTTGTTCTAATATTTTATTAACTCATCATTGTAATAGAATTTCTACTGGAAAGGGGGAGGGATGATGGCTAGGTACGTACCAAGGATTAGGTACATAAAATATAGTAAACAAAATTTGTGAGGATACGGGGACTAAAGGGAGTGAATGTGGTACAATGATAACATTTCTAAGTAACAGGAATTTTTATTCTGCCTTTGTATGCTTTATCCTTCAGGCTACCCAAGCAAAGTCATACATAAATTGATTTTAAAATTATCAATTTATGCATGAAATTGTATAAGCAGCTCTTTAAAAACCTAATTAATAAGGTTTATTTTGCAACATAAAGCAATAAAAATTCATCTGCTGTAATTAATAAATTCATTTATTCTAAAAACAATTTTTAAAGTTTTTTTATAGCTTTTTTTTTTAAGAAGCACTTTTAGGTACAAAATCTTGTGCAAAAAGGACCAAGTTGCCTATACTGGTTCTCTCCTTCCCCCCAACACAGTTTCTCCATTGTTAAATGTATTGTAATAGTGTGATATATTCGTAGCTTTCAATGGCCCAATTTGATATATTATTATTAAATAAAGTACATAATTTACATTTAGGGTTTTGACAAATGCATAATATTCTCTTTATAGCATAATAGAGAATAGTTTCACTGCCCTAAAAATACCCCTTTGCTTAACTTATTCACCTCAACTCCCTTTGTTCTGAACTCCTGGAACCAGTGAACTTCAGTGTATTTACAGTTCTGCCTTTTCCAGAATGTCATATAGTTGGAATTATACAGTATATCACTTTCCAGACTGGCTTCTTCTACTTAGCATTTAAATTTCCTCCATTTTTTTAGGCTTTACAGTTCATTTCTTCCAAGTTTTTTCCAATTATGAATAAAACTGCTATAAACATTCATCTGTAGATTTTTGTATGGGCATAAGTTTTTCACTTATTTGGGTAAATATCTAAGAATGTGATTTCTGGATCATATTATAAGCCAACATTTTGTTTTATAAGAAATCTCCAAACTGTCTTCTAAAGTGGGTATACCATTTGGCATGAACACCAGCAGTGAATGAATGTTCTTGTTTTTCCACATCATCACCAACATTTGGTGTTGTCCATATTTTGGATTTGAACCATCTAATAGGTATGTAGCGGTATCTCAATGATGTTTCAATTTGAATTTCCCTAATGACATATGATGTTAAACACACTTTCATATGATTATATGCCATCTGTATATTTTCTTTGGTGAGATGTCTGTTCAGATCTATTGCCTATTGTTTTAATTATTTTCATTTTTATTCTTGTTTATTCTATTACAGTAGTCCCAATATTCACCCTTTGCCCTCCTCCATCCAGCCCAACCCCCATTCCTACAGTACGTCCCCACACTGTTGTCCATATCCACGGGTCATTCATACATGTTCTTTGACTAATCCCTTTCTCTTTTTTCTGCCATTCCCCTCCTACCCCCTTTCTTCTGGCAGCTGTCAGTCCGTTACCTGTTTCCATGTCTCTGTTTCCCTGTTTTCAGGGCTCGTTTGTTTGTTTATTCATTAGATTCTTCTTATAAGTAAGGTCATATGATATTTGCCTTTCACTGACTGGCTTATTTCACTTAATATAATGATCTTCAGTTACACCCATGCTGTTGTAAAAGGTAGGACTTCCTTCTTTCTTTGTGCTGCAAGGTATTCCACCATGTAAGTGTACCACAGTTTTTAGCGGGGGAGGGTTAAGTTATTTATTTATTTATTTATTTTTAGAGAGAGGGGCAGGGAAGGAGAAAGAAAGAAACCATTGTGTGGTTTTCTGTCATATGCCCCCTACCGGGACATGTCTCACAAACAAGGCATGTGCCCTGACTGGGAATCTAACTGGCTACCCTTTGGTTCCCAGGCCCATGCTCAATCCACTGAGCTACACCAGCCAGGTGGGTACCACAGTGTTTTAATCCATTCACCTACTGATGGGCACTTAGCCTATTTCCAACACTTGGTTATTGTAAATAGTGCTGCTATGAACATAAGGGTGTATAAGTTCTTTTGAATTGGTGTTTTGAGTTTCTTAGGGTACATTTCCAGCAGTGGAATCACTGGGTCAAAAGATAGTCCCATTTTTAAACTTTCGAGGAAATTCCATATTGTTTTCCACAGTAGCTGCACCAGTCTGCACTCCCCCCAACAGTGCGCTAGGGTTCCCTTTTCTCCACAGCCTCACCAGCACTTGTTTGTTGATTTATTAATGACAGCCATTCTGACAGGGGGGAGGTTTTGTTTTTCCGATTGTTCAGTATTATGAACACTTGTATATTTTGAATACCAGCTATTTACTGGATATCTGTTTTGAAATATAATTTTCCTGTTGGTGACTAATTTTTTTCGCTTTCATTTTTTTCAAAACAGAAGTTTTTAATTTTAATGAAGTTCAACTTATCAATTTTTTCTCAGATTTATCATACACTTTTGGTGTATGAAAAAAATCACTGTATGTAAAAAAATCATTGCCAATTCAAGGTCACCTAGATTTTTTCCTATGTTATGTACTAGAACTTGTATATTTTTAAATTTTATTTACTTCTATGATCAATTTTGTGTTAATTTTTGTGAAGGTGTAAAGACTATATCCAGAATCTTTTTGTCATTTTTGTTGCAAATGGATATTCGCTTGTTATAATACCACTTGTTGAATATACTAACCTTTTCCCATAGAATCACCTTTGCTTCTTTGTTAAAGATAAATTGATACGTGTGTGATTCTTATTTCTGGGCCCCCTATTTTTCTATTATTTCACCTTGCCACAGAGTCTTGATCACTACAACTTTGTAGCAAGCCTTGAAGTCATGTGGTCAGTATTGTTTTTGCTGCTTTAGGTCTTCTGATTTTTCATGTAAGCTTTGAAATTAGTTTGTTGATATCCACAAAATAATTTCCTAGGATTTTGATTGAGATTGTATTAAATCTACATATCAAGTTAGGTGAATTTACATCTTAACAATGTATCTATCAATGTATTTAGCAATGTATTATATATGGAATATATTTCTATTTAGATATTTGATTTTATTTCATCAAAATTTTGAGTTTTTCTCATATAGATCTCCAATCTGTACATATTTTGTTATACTTCTGCCTACTTTATTTTTGAAGTTGCTAATGTAAACATACTGTCTTTTATTTCAAATTCAAATTGCTCGTTGCTGCCATATAAGGTATCAGTTGAATTTTATATATTAACCTTGTATCCTACAACTATTCTGTAATTGCTTGTTAGTTCTGATAGTTTATTTTTACCCATGTCCATGGAATTTTCTGCATAAACAATCATATCACCTGGGTTAAAGACAGAGTTACTTCTTCTTTCCTGGTCTGTTTGTCTTTTATTTCCTTTTGTTGTCTTATTGAAATAGCAAAGTTCTCCAGTATGATGTTGAATAGAAGTGGTGAGACAGGATATTGTTACCTTGCTCCTGATGTTAGGGAAAAAATAACTAGTTTCTTACCATTAATTATGATGTTAGCTCTAGGTGTTTTTGCAGCTGTTCTTTATCAAGTTAAGGAAGTTTCATCCATTCTTGGCTTACTGAAAGTTTATAACATGAGTCAGTATTAGGCTTCTCAAATGCTGGTTTCTGTGCATTGATATGACCATACAATTTTTCTTATTTAGCTTATCAATATGATGGGTTATAAAATTGATTTTCAATTGTTAAACTAGACTACCATACTTGGAATATTTCCACTTGAACATGGTGTATAATTTTTTCTATACATTGTTGGATTTAATTGCTGATATTTATTGAAGATATTTATATCCATGTTTATGTGAGATATTAGTATATAATTTTTTCTCCATAGTACTGTCTTAGTTTTAATTTGATATTAGAGTAATAAAACATCTTATGTAGCATTCTCTCTGTTTCCTTTTTCTGGATGAGATTGTAGAGAACTGGTATTTTTGTTTAAGTTTCAGATAAAATTATCAGTGAACAAATTTGGGCCTGGTTCTTTCTATTTTTGGAAGATTATTACTTGTTGCTCAATTTCTCATATATATATATTTTTTCCTACTTGAGTCATCTCTTTGTGCTTGTATCTCTTTTGGTTGATCATATCTTTCAAGAATTTGGTCCATTTCATCTAAATTATATTTGAAGGAAGGAACTTTCTCAAAATATTACTTTATTGTCATTTTCATGACCATGAAATCAATTGTGTTGATCCTATTTCACCTTTTATGTTAATAGTGTGTCTTTTTTTTTCTGTTCAACTTGGCTTAAAGTTTTATCAATTTTATTCCTTTATTTCTAGAACCAGCTTTTAGTTTTATGGATTTTTCTCTATTAATTTTCTTTTTGCAACTTTATTGATTTCTAGTCTGATTTTTATTATTTCTTTATTCAATTTGCTCTACTTTTTCCTTTTCTTAATGCTAAAGCTGAGATAATTAATTGTAGATTTTCTTTTCTTATATAGGTATTTAATATTATGTAATTTTCCCTCAGCACTACTTCTGCTGCACTAAATCAAATTTTAAAAATTGTATTTATATTTTTACTTTGTTGAAAACGTTTTTTAAATTTTCCTGTACTCTTTTGATTTTACTCATGTATTACTTCAAAGTATGTTGTTTAATACCTAAATACCCAAATATTTTGGGGTTATCTAGCTTATTTATGTTACAGATGTCTAGTGTAATTCTATTGTCATCTAAGAATGTACTTTATATAATTTGTTATTTTAAATTTACTAAGATGCAAGTTATGATTTAGGATGCAGTCTATTTTGAGTACTGTTTCATGTGAGCTTAAAAGAATACACATTTCTATGTTATTGGGCAAAGTATTTTACAAATGTCAATTAGATTCAGTTGGATGTTGCTGCTCTTCAGGTCAACTACATAGTTACTGATTTTCTCCCTACAGGATCTGCCAGTTACTGATACTAGGGCTTAAGGTCTCCAAGTATAATAGTAGATTTGTTTATATTTCCCTTCAGTTCTGTCATTGCATTTAACACTTATTTTGATTTATAATTGATGGGTATATACACATTAAGGATCATATGCTTATTTGAAGAATTGACCCCTTTATCTTTATGTGATGCCCTCTTTATTTCTGAACTTTTCCTTGCACTAAAATTTGCTTTGTCCAATATTAGTATAGCTACTCTAGCTTGCTTTTGATTAGTGTTAATACAGGAAACACTCCATCTCTTTACCTTTAATCTATCTGTGTTTAAAATTAAAATGAGTTTCTGGTTGACAACATACATTTTATTTTGTAACCCATTCGGATAGCCTCTCTACGTATGGTAAGACCACCCACATTTAAACTAATTTTATTATTTATAAAGTTTCTTTAATATTTACCATATTTGTTACTATTTTGTATTTGTTGCCCTTTGTTTCTTTTTGACTCCTATTTTTTAAATTTTATATTTTATAGAATTCAAGATTCAATCTTCTCACCTCTATTAGCATATCAAATATATATACAAACAATTTTTAGTGGAAGCCATAGAGTTTGCAATATACATTTACAACTAATTGAAGCATGTTTTTAAATAACACTATACCACTTCATCGTTAATTCAGTTACCTCATTCAAAATTCCTCCCTCTCATCCATTATAACATAGTTGTCACACACTTCACTTAAACATAAGCTATAATTATTCAAAGAGTTGTTGCTATTATTTTGAACAAATTGCTATCTGTTAGAAAATTTTAAAAATAAAAAAAAGAGTCTCTCCACATTTTCCTTGTTAGTTTAGTTTGTTCATTAGATTCCACAAATGAGTGAAATCATATGATATTTGTTTTTCTCTGACTGGCTCGTTTCACTTAGCATAATGTTCTCCAAGTCCATCCTGGAGAGCAGGATGACAGATAAGGGAGGAAGGGAGGTTAGTGAGTGGAGGGATTGAGCAAAAAGGAAAAAGGACTCATGGACATGGACAACAATGAGGTAATTTCTGAGGGGAGGAGTGTATAAGGGTACTCAATAGTAATAGAAAAAATACAATAAAGATTAAGTCAAAATGTAATAGAAAAAAATAGTTTCTTTTACCTTCATTTATTTCTTCTCACATGGCTTTCTTTTCTTTATGTATCTCTGTGTTTCTGACATAATTTTCCTTCTTTCTAAAAATCTTCTTTTAATATTTCTTGCAAGTCAAGTCTACTGGCAACAAATTTTTTCAAATTTTCTTTGTCTGAAAAAGTCTTTGTTTTTCACTTTTGAAGGATAATTTTTGCTCAGTCTAGTATTCTACCTTTTTTGTATGTTTATTCCATAATGTCTGAAGAGAAGACTGTTATAATTCTTATTCTTCTTACTCCATAGGTAAGGTATATCATCCACTTCCCCTACCAGCTTCTTTAAAGATTTTCTCTTTGTTTTTGATGTTCTGAAGTTTGATTTTGAAATGTCTAGTTGTAGACTTTTTTTATTTACATTATCCTGCTTGGTGTTCTGTGAGTTCTTAGCTTTGTATATGATAAAAGTTTTATAAAGTTTTCAGCCACTATTAATTTAAATATTTCTACTGTTTCTTTCTATCCTTTTCTTCTTCTGGTATTCCCATTATGTGTATGTTACACCTCTTTAAAAACTGTTCTTAAATATTCAATTTAATCTTTTCCATTCTTTTTTCCCATTGCATTTTGCTTTGAGAAGTGTTTATTGTTATATCCTTGAGCTCACTGATTCTTTCCCTGCCTGTACACAATGCAGCCTACTGATGAACACATTAAAAGACATTCTTTATTTGTTACATAATTTTGGACTTTCAGCAGTTTCTTATGATACTCTCTTAGAGTTTCCATCCATCTACTTACATTAGTCATCTGTCTTACACCTCATCCAGTTTTTCTATTAAAGCCTTTACATACTAATCACAGGTATTTTAGGTTTTGTTTTGATATGTTTAAAATCTGTCATATCTGGCTCTAGTTCTGATGTATGCACTGTATCTGCAGACTATATTTTTGCTTTTAAGTATAACTTGTTAATTTTTGTTGAAAGCTAGATGTGATATAGCAAGTAAAAGGAAACAAGAGAAATAGGTCTGTATTGTGTGGTTTTGTGTTTATATGGCTGGTAGTTAGGCCCTGTTTATTGTTTCTTATAGGTCAGAGCTAAAATTTCTACTGGTGACCTATTGTTTGTCTCCTATGCTATCTGTGTATTCCATAGAGACTGCTTAAATATGGTCTGAGTCTTGAAATTATTTTCAGTTGTAATCTCCTGTTATTACACAGGGCTCCTGTTGTCACAATGGTAAGATGTGGTGGGAGCAGCAGCATTCTGTGATTGAATCTCAGAACTTTACCAAGTCTGTTTGCCTGTGCTGTGACTGAGTGCTCTTTAACTTTCTATTTCACCCGTCAGGTCACTGGAAATCCAGAAGATGCTGCAGGTGGGTATCTCCCTTTCTCTATATTGGCTCAGCTGTACAAAATAGCTTCCCTTGAGGGTGAGCACTTTTGCGAAGGAGTACAGAAAGCTGTAGACTTTTTTCATAATGGCTGTTTTCCCTCTCTTCTTGCTGAAAGTAGGAAGGAATTATTCCTCAATACTTACTATGAGAATCTGCTGGAGCACCTGGAGATTAAACTCATAAAAGTGTGTGGATGCCACCACGGTTGGGCATCCAGGAGTTTTTACCTTTCAAGCTAGTCCATACACAGTGTCCAGCAGTTAGTCAACTACCATTTAAGTATTCTTACTTGACTCTGGCTCTAGAGGTGGTTTCTGCTTAACATGTGATGCTTCATATTTGCCTGTCTGTCCAGGGTTCAGTCACTGGTTCTGTGACCCCAGTTCTCTGATAGATCTAAGAAAAATTGTTGATTTTCAGTTTTCAGCTTTTGTTGTTACCATTGTGAAAATGGAAGTGACAGCTTCCAGGCCCTTTACATGTCAGGCTGGAAACAATAAGTCCTCTTTTTTTGTGACATAATGCAAAAGAAAAACTGTCAAAAAAAAAGGTAACTGAAAATAGTGTGGAACAATATGTTAGAATTTTTTAAAAATACTCCCTAAACCTGTAATTCTACACCCTGCAGAAATATTTTCTAAAAAAGAAGGCAAAATAGAAACATTTTCAGACATACAAAAGCTAGAAGTATATATCACCAGCAAATTCACACTTCAAAACATATTAAAGAAAGTCATTCAGGCAAAGAGAAATCATTACCATGTGAAAAAATGGAACAAAATGTACTAGGAATAAAGGTAACTACATGAATATTTATATAATATTATTTTTCTTTGGGGGTAAATACTTTTTGTGGACCCTGAAAGAGAAAGAAAGAAGGTACAGCCATTTCATACTGTTTTTTTTTTTTTTTTTTTTTTTACTAAAAGTGCACTTCACAGAAAAGCCTGCACTGAACTACCTGCCTCTGCACTGAACTGTCTGCCTACACTGTTTCTTCCATCTGAGTCAGCCCCTTTAAAGGGGTTACTGGAATCCTACTTCAACCAGTAGGACTGAAGCTTCCCCTATCCAATCAGCTGCACAACCCTGACCAACTAGAACAGCTCTATTCTGATCATTCTGGACAGTAACTTTTGGACCAATCAAACTGTGAGGATTTAGAGTCCTCATCTGCATGAAGATAGACCAATCAGGGACCAGGGGTGGGAATTTCTGGCTATATAAATCCAGCTCCCCCGTGTTTCTGCAAGTGCTCTTTCCATGGGTGTTTTCCTGGCTGAGCTGTAGCACAGAAGGTGTCTCTCTGAAAGAGAGTGGAATAGATCAATGCAGACCAGAGCAGAACAGTGTAGAATGGAGCAGACCAGGGCTATGCAAAGTGGACCAGCACAGAGCTGAGCAGAGTAAGTCTAGTTGCAGAGGATTCTGGCTCAGGGTCATGCTGTATCACAATTGAGCTGTTCCATATCTATGCTATGCCACCATTGAGCTGTTTTGCACTGAATAAATTTTCTTTTTTCACCATAACCCAAATTGGGGATTCCTGTCGGCATTGGCTTGGTGCCAATGATCATCAGTTGACACATTAATGTATAATTATTTTTTAAAAATTACAATGAACTTGAGTTTATTGTACATATATAAATAAAAGTTATGACAATGATAGCATAAATAAGAACATACAGACTAGAAGGTGAAGCATAGAAGTATATCATTGTATGGTTATTAACTATGTATTTAATTTGTACCATGTTACTTGAAGGTCAACATTGATAAGATAAAGATGTATATTATAAACTCCAAAGCAACTCTTAAAGGAGAAACACAAAGAGTTGTAGTTCATAGGTTAACAGAAATATAAAACAATAAAATACTAAATCCAAAAGAAGGCCCCAAAAGAGGAAAAATAAAGAAGAGATTGACAAATATAAAACAAATAGTTAAATGAGAGGTTCCCACTGATACTGATTATCATACTAAATATAATTAAGAGTTAGAGATTTTCTGATTGGTTGAAGAAGCAAGACCAAAGTTAATACTGCTTACACTGGAATTTAGTTGTAATATAGAGATACAAATAAGTTAAAAAATAAAATAATGGGAAATGATACATCTTAACACTAATAAAAAGAAATTTTGAGTGCCTTTATTAATATGATATAAAATACATTCTGAAGTAAAAAATATGTTCTGAGATAAAGAAAGTCGTAGAGTGATAAAGGTGCTGGGTGATTACCAAGAAATCATAGCAATCCTGAGCATTCATGCAATGCTAACAGGGCTTCAAATACATGAGACGAGCCATTACAGAGCTGCAAGGAGAGAGAGAAAAGCAAAAGCAAACACAAGTGTTACCCCCTCATAGGCCTACTATTAAAATAGAAATTTCACACTTAAACTATTTACTGTATCACATGCTCACTAATTATGTTTGCTCACTCACTAAACATATTTTAAATTTATTCTGATTGTGTATGTAGTATGTAATTTACTAATACCAAATAAAATCAATTTATTAAAAATACTATAATAGTTCAATGTCCATTTTGAAAAATTGATAGAACAAGTAGAAAATTGGTAAGAATGTAAAAAACCTGTAACTATAAAAAATTACCATTTCAATTAATTTGACCTAATTGAAATTCATAAAATACTTTGCGCAACTGTAGAATTCATAATCTTTTCAAGTCCACCTGGGACATTTAGCAAGAGAGAACATATTCTGAAACATAACAAAAATCTCAATACATTTTAAAGGTCTTAATTTATGCAGAGTATGTTTTCTAACCACAATGGAATTAAATTAGAAATATTGATAACAGATATCTGAAGAATTATCATAAATTTTTCAACTAAATAAATAACACACATGTATATAAGCTATGGTTTAAAGAAGAATTTACTAAAGAAAACAAAATAAAAATACAAGTCAAAGCTGTGGGATGCCACTAAAGCATTATTTAGTTGGAAATTTATAACCTATCAAAAATATAAGAAAAGTATTAAATCAATGACCTTAAATCAATAAACTTGCAAAAAAATGTAAGCAGAAGAAAGCAAAAACATAAATAAAAGCCAAAATCAATTAAACAGAACTCAGAGAAATACTACAGAAAATACAGGAAACTGAAAGCTTCTGAAATGATCAATAAAATTGAGAGGTTTCTATTCATACTGACCAGTAAAAAATGAGTGAAGACATGAACCAATAACATATGGAATTGTATAGAAAAGTCAATATAAAATCTACAGATATTAAAAGGAAAAGTCTAATGTAAATGAATTTATACCAATAAATTTAGCTACTTACAGAAAATGGGCAAATTCATTGAGCAACACAACTACTGAAGTTTATTTCAGAAGAAATAACCTAAATTGCCCTGTAATATTGTAAAAAATCAATATTAGTAAAAGCAAAACAATCAAACAACTTACCACAAAGAATATTACAATCCCAGATGGCTTTACTGGTTTTACCAAATATTAAGAGGAATAAATAATAGTTCTATAATACATCATCCAGAAAATTGAAAATAGGGCCGATACTCATACCAAAACCAGAATAAAAGATATCATCAGAAACAAAACAAAATAATGAACTTTAGACTAGTATTCCTCATGAAAATAGGTGAAAATCTTCTACTGAATCTAACAATGAATAGAGAGAATAATATGACTATAATTTTTTAAAATTATTTTATTGTTGCTCAGGTACACTTGTCTGCATTTACCCCTCACCACTCCCCTCCATCCATCCCCACCTCCCTCCCTTGCTTCGACGCCTCCTTGGTTTTGTTCATGCATCCTTTATAGTTGTTCCTGAAAACCCTTCCCTTCTTTTCCCCCATTATCCCCTCCCACCTCCCCTCTGGTTACTGTCACATCGTTCTTAATTTCAATGTTATATTCTGGTTATAGTCTTAATTCCACACTTCAGTTTGGCTCAGCTATTGCACCCAGTTATTCAGTCAAACACATAGTCTTGACGCTGCTGTGAAGGTATTTGGCAGATATGAATAACATTTACAATCAATTGACTTTAAGTAAAGGAAATTTACCTTTGATAATATGAGTGAGCATCATCCAAAAAGTTGAAGGTCTTAAGAACAAAAACAGAGATTTCCCAGAATTGAAGGAATTCTGTTTCAAGACTGTAACATGGAAATCCTGTCTGAGCTCCCAGGTTTCCAAATTGTTAGCCTGCCCTATGAATTGCAGACTTGCAGGCCTCACAATTGAGTAAGGATTCAACTTCTTAAAATCCCTCTCTCTCTCTCTCTCTCTCTCTCTCTCTCTCTCTGTCTCTCTCACTTTCTCTCTTTTCTTCAGCAGGCAGAAAGATTTTATATGTGTGTGTGTGTGTGTGTGTATATGTGTGTGTGTGATTTTGATTAGCGTTATTTAGCTGGAAGACCCTGATCTAAACAATGACTTATGAGGGTTTACCTCAAGTCCGATGAATTCAACATTTGAAAATAAAAAATAATGTAAAATTCACCATATTAGCAACCTAATAATGAAAAACCAGGTTATCATCTCAAAAGATATACAAACAAACACACAAACACATTCAACAAAACCCAAAATCCAGAAAGATACTCAGAAAATTGTATATAGGAAAAATGAAAACCCCAAAAAACCAAACATCTTTTTCAAGTCTAATAGAGGGAGTAGGCAGGAACACACTAAAACAAAACAAACCTATAGCTATTTAGTAGAGAACGACCAAATGCTTTTCCCCTGAGATCAGGAACAAGACTTGAATGCCCATTCTCACTTCTATTCATTATTTCACTGGAGGTCCTAGCCAGTGCAAGAGAGTAAGCAAAGGAAAGAAAAGGCATCAAATTAGAAAGAAAGAAGTGTAAATGTTTTTAATTTTCATTTTATATGATAATCTATGTAGAAACTCTGTTGGATTCTGTGAAACTAAAATTAGGCCAACAATTTGAACAAAATTAACAAGGTTGCAAAATAGAAGATCAATATTCAAATATCAATTGTATTTCTATACTGTTATGCAAATTTGGAATTAAAATTTTAAAAGTACTAGCTATAATAGTCCCAAAAATATGGAATACTTAGAGATAAATCTGACAAATTTGTTCAAGCTTTGTTATTTATAAAAGGTTTGTATTATAAGTGATATAAAACATTACTGAGGTAAATACAACCTAAATAAATGGTGAGAAATTTCATGTTCATAAAACAGAACAATCAATATTAAGATGTCATTTTCCCCAAATTAATGTATAAGTTCAAAAGAATCCAAATCAAAATACCAGTGGTTTTTTATTGCATAATTTTATCAGTCAAATCTAAAATTTATATGTAAATGACTTATATGAATGCCTAATACAACTTTATTTCAAAATGTATTAAGATATTACAGTAATTAAGATAGTGTGGTATTGGTATAAATAAAGACAAAAAATCAATGAAACAATAGAAACTACTGAAATAGACTCATATGAGAACAACTGATTTTTAACAAAGATACAATGACAATTCAGGGAAGAGAGGACAATTTTCAACAAATGGTGCTAAAACAATTGGACAATCATATTCAAAAAAATATTTTCCCTCTATGCCTCATATTCTATATAAAACTCAACTCAAAACTTATCACAAACACAATTGTGAAATATGTGTATAAGACTACTAGACAAAAACTTATAAGAAAATATTTTGTGACACAGGATTAACCAAAAGTTTCTTAGACATAACACCAAAAGCATAATCTGTATTTAAAAAATATAAATTTGCTTTTATCATATCAAATATTTAAAATAGTTTCCTCTTCAAAATAAATTGTTGAGATAATGAAAATATAAGTCACAATCTAGGAAAAATGGTTGCCCATTGTTTTTCTGATAAGGGAATTGTGATCAACATACATGAATCAACTACAAGAAAACCATGAAATACTTTGTATGATCTTTAAAACAAATTAATATGTATTTTCAACTAGCCATTCTACTTCTATAAATTTACCTAAGAGAAATTAGATCATACATCCTTACCAAAAAGTGGACTCAAGCGTTCATACCAGTTTTACCTGGAATCATCAAAAAAGTCCATCAGCAGAGGAGTGGATAAAAAAGTAATGCTATAGAATACTACTCTTCAACAACATAGCTGAATCTCAAAATATTTGGCTAAAATAAATCTTTAGATAAAAAAGAAAGTAAAAGACAGTATACAATGTCATTTATATAAAGTTATAAAATTACAAAACTATCTATTGAACAGAAAACAGATCAATGGTTTCTTAGAAAGATTATGGGATGGGCGGTGGAAGGGAGAGATTGCAAAGGAACAAAAGGCGACTTTTAGTGTGATCGATATGCTTATGCTCTTCATTGTAGTGATGATTTCATAAGTATACACATATGCCAAACTCATCAAATTGTACAGTACAGCTCAAATGCAGTCGGCATACAGAATATGGATTATACCTGAATAAATGTGTTTTTTGGATATATTTAATATTCATATTAAAACATTGCATTATCATTTCATAATCTATCCAGTACTATTATGTGTTATATCATGGTTTCCATCACCTTTAACAGGAACATAATCAACAAAAGAAAAAAGCAAACAAAATATAACCAGAGACATTGAGATTAAGAACAATGTAACAATAGCCAGAGGGGAGTGGGGAGAAGATAGTGGGGAGAGGGGTCTACAGGAGCTACAATAAATATTTTTTAATTGTTGTTCAATTACAGCTGTCTGCATTTTCTCTCTACCCTTCCATGAATAAATGTTTTAAAAGGTGAATCTTTTTTTATTCTAAAAAATACAAATAAAAAATTTTTTTTCTCTAGCTCTGTATATCTGCATACTATTTTATTTTATTAAATTTATTGGGGTGATATTGATTCATGGATTCATTTTTATTTGCACACTTTAGGGAGTCACCACCTCAATCCTACAATATCCCCTGGAGGTAGCCTTGGAGGCTGGAGGTTAACATAATTATTCTCTCTTAATTTATGAAGAAAAACAGGTGCTGGCGTATGTAGAGAATTGCATGGAATCACAAAACAGGCCTGTGACAGAGAGGGTAACTACAATAAGCTAAATGTTTGTGTGGGAGGAAAGACAATCTGTCTGATGCCTGGGTCAGACTAGAACATATGGACTGATTTACATCTTTGCCAGCTCCATCACTCACTTGTGGCATCTGTCAGTGGCCATTGATGGACACTAATTCAGATCATATGGCTCATCTGTCATCTTGGAGTGACAGTCCAAATCTGTCACTCACAAAGGAATGCTGGTCAGGCAGACTCACATGAAAGTCTTGGTTTGGAGGATGTTGGTGGCAAAAAGATTGAATAATGAATGGAAACATCATGTATTTACAGAGAAAGGTTTAATACCAAATTATTTCCGCATAAAATTGAAATGTTTTTTTACCCAACTCAGGTTCATAGGGTCTCTGGCTCCATATCCTGAAATAATTTGCTAAGCTGGTAGCAATTGAATAGGGATAAAAAGAAAGAAAGCTTGGCATAACTTCTAACCAAATAAGATATGTTATCTCACTTGAATTTCTTTTCTATATCAAGAATTTAGCTTTTCAGAATGTAGAGTTTTAATTGGAGTAGGAATAGATGATTGAGGACACTTGGAAGAACATGGAATTGAAGAGGATGTGAATGCTGACCAAGCTGAGCTTCAGTTAGAAATCTATCCGGCGCACAAAAGCACAAATACACTTCAGTCCTGGCTGATGCCATGATGTTGGAAAACCTTCTTAGTATTAGGTGACCCTGCTCTCTAACCACCAATGGATGTCCAGTGGTGTATACCTGAGTGAAAGTGAGGAAGGAAAGCATTTATTTCCCATACTCTATATGACTATTGTCCTGGTGCCTAAGCTACTGTGCTAACAATACAAAACTAACCGTAGGTTTATATTTTAGGTGAGAATAAGACCCTTTCATGGACCCATTTAGTAGCCTGAGACTAACAGATGTAGCACGTGCACTCTTGCTCTCCCACCTGCTCTCTCTCTTTCATACACACACACACATGTGTGTGTGTTTCTGTATGTATATGTGTATAACTATGTATGTGTGTATATATATGTGTATATACGTATATATATATGAGTATATTTTAAAACACTCACAAGGATGTCCAGAAGGTATCCAGCCATGTAATATGAAAAATAGAGACATTTATCAAAAAATATACAAGATACAAAAAACATCATACACAGGACAATGACACCTCAGTCCTCTTCAAAGTAGGCACCTTGGGACCTCACACAGTTCTAATCACCCTCAGCTGCCCCCATTGTATTTTTCTGAATCTCATTGATGGTCTGAAATCTCTTCCCTTTCAAAGGTGATTTTAGTTTGGGGAAAAGCCAGAAGTCACAGGGTGCTAAACATGGGCTGTAAAGAGGCTGAGTCACCTGGGTGATTTGATGTCTTGCCAAAAATCTCTGCATGAGACGTGATGCATGAATGGGCACATTGTTGTGTTGAAGCTGCCCAGTCACCATTTGCCCATAGCTGTGGCCTTCTGAATCACCCAAACAGTTTCCACAGAGAAATGTTCAAGCTTAACACAAAATTTCCTGTAGTCACTGCTCTACTTGCTCAGTCATTTTGAACGTGATGGCCACATGCTCACTCAACGGCGTCTACCACCCTCACTGACTGGTACAGTGAAGTCGCCATTGTTTACACATGTGCATTCCAGTCCATTCTCCTTGGCTGCCGGGTTACATCAGTGTTGCACAAACTGTTCCCCTTATATTAACAATGGCTGGGCTGTTTCCAGACCGTGTCTTGTGCACGTGTTTGTATGGAGATATATATGCAGAGCTAGAGAAACAGTTTTTATCACTGACTTCTTTTTTACAATAGAAGAGCTTCACCTTTTATTAGCATAATGCTCTAACAACTAAGCAAAGCAGCCAAGCTCGAGATTTCACCTTTTAAGCATTTATTCAGGTAAAATTGACATGCAATATGCTAAATATATTTGAAATACATATTAATTTTACTATAACATGTTTATATATGTGTGTGTGTGTGTGCATCATCTGTTTGTCTATCAGAGAGAAATTGGACATTAGCCTAGTTCACCTTCGGATCCTTCTCTACTTCTACCTATCGGCTTCTATGAGATTTTCTTTCTCTTCTTCTATTTATTTATGATAAATTAATCTATGTGTCAACTACCTGAACTAAATTTTGTTGTTTTTTCAGCTAAGGTTTTAGACTAAGATAAGAATGTTTTAACATTTAAATGCTATAATAATTTATAGTGAACAGGCACATAGTTCAGGTACCCATAAACTATCTGTGATAGATTACCAGTTAATTTCTACTTCAATATGCCTAGGACCTCAGACTTAAGTTATGAAACCACTATGTCAAGAATCAGTGTGTTCAATTAATGCAGTATTATAACTGAAAGTATTTTCTATTTTGAATTGAAATTTATCTTGTGTAAATTTTATCTAACAGTCTAGCTTATAGTGCCTTAAAATATCACAGGATTATCAGGGGTTACAGAATGTGGATGCTGGTTTCAGACGCCAGGTCAGCCATTTTCTGGTATTGTGACCTTAGACAAGATATTGGACTTCATGCTACTTAATTTCTAAGTTTTTGTTATTTAAAAAAAAAGACATAAAATAGGCAATTTATTTGGATCAGTTTGCTTATTAAGCACTACTATCTGCTTCAGATTGATAATCAAAAGTGGGGTTTTTTGGTAAAGCTTTTATGTTAATAATTATCATTTGAAAGGTAGTTTGAATGAATCCTAAGGATTTTTAAATTAAAGTTATTAGTAGTAATATGGGTTAATAGCATTATATAAATTTCAAGTATAGAAGTTCATAATAATGTGTACAATGTGTATTAATAGAAGTTCATAATAATGTGTATAATCTGCGAGTATTATACACTCACCCTATGATACCTAGTCTTCTTCCATCACCATATTTGATCCTCTTCACCCTCTTTTTCTTTCCCACACCCCCTACCCTCTGGTAACCACTATTCTTTTGTTTATATCTAGAGAGTTTGTCTTGTTTGCTCGCTTTGTTTGTTACTTTTTGTTTATCCCACATGTAAGTGGAATCGATGTTCCAGTTCTTTTTCATCTGACTTATTTCACTTAGCAAAATACTCTCAAGATCCATTCATGTTATTGTAAATGGTAATATTTCCAAGTTTTTTATTCCATAACAGCAGCTGAGAATCTTCATGTTTCCTGTAAATCTTTTAATTTGTAACCCATAAGCCAAGACACTGAGTAAAACAACGTGGGAATTATGTGTCCAATATGGTGGTATAGATTTTAGGCCAGATGGCTTCTGATTTTAAACTGCTCTCCTTTTCTTCATTGTGCAACCTCTCCTACTTTGTTGGTCCCAAACTGAAACTTTAGTAGGCACGTGTTTCTGAGGACACTGAGGCAGCCTTTATAAAGTAAAGTACATGTTCACAATTGGAGGGGGCTCACTTAACTTCCCTTCCAGATTGCATTCTGTAGTCTCCCACTTACTATGCACTTACCAAGCAATCAGGAAGGATTTGACAGATGCATTATTTAATGATTAACTAAATATATATCAGAGGTTTGGGGTGGTAAAAAGATCGTTTTTGATAAAGTAGTCCTGTGTCAAATACTGATTTTGAAGTTTATTAAACATTTTTATAGCCTATTTTGTTCAATATGAGCTTTTCCTTTTGAAAGAGCAAGTCATAACTGAAATATTATTGAGTTTTCCTGTTAAGTCAAGCTAGTCAGCATAATTTAGCACTGGGACCATCAGAGATAATCATTGCCATATGTGCACCTACCTTAAACTTCACAAAGAAATCTAAGTGGAAATGTTATTAAGGATTTCGTTGAAAATTTTTCTCATAAGCTTTTCCTTGCCATGAGGAGGTCTGTATTATTTTTCAATAACATTATTTCACAATAATCTTTGCTTTGTTGCTCAAACACTCACATGATCATTTCAACCATATTCTACTGTAATCCAGAGATTCTGGTGAGTACTTTAGAGACTCATGACTATTACAGGTAATGTTACTGCCTAGATGAGAGTCTCCCAACTTTGAGTATAATATCTCAATGAAGATTTATTGTCCTATAAATAAGTAGTTAATTCTCTGTATAGAGAATATTTAAAACTACATACCATATCTGCTTTGTTCTTTACTAAATATAATCACCAATTTGTTCCATTTACCACACCTAGAGAGCCTTCTTAAATTTTTTCTGTGGATCATAAAGTAAGTAATCTGCAGTAAAATAGTGCTTACTAAAACTTCAGTCACGTACCATCCTGGATGTAGAGAACATTTTCAAATTATATTTACTTTACTGCCTCCCTTTCTAGATTCTGGACTTCAAATATCTCCCTGCCTGAGCCGAAAATGAATTCTTCAGTAACTCACAGCACAATCAGGAATGGATCAAGTTTGATGAGTTCACTTTGCCATCCCTGCGATGAGTACAGGTTCCCACCATGATCTGAAAGTAGAGTGTTTCTAGGAAACTTTTCATAAACAGAAATGGTATAATGAGAAGAAGCAATTACCATTAATTTATAGAGAAAACATTTTGAGCTTTCCCTGATACCGAATTCAATGTACGTGCACTTAATTATATCCATTTTTATGCTAAGCATAAACACCCTTAGCAGTAGGAGCTCTCTTAGGGTTTTCTGATACTTTAGGACACATCTTGCTAACAGATGCATGAAGCAAATCGACATAAAGCTCAGATGCTCACAGACACGGTTCAAAGCTATGGCGGCTTGATGCTGAGATGCAGAGTTTGGTTCTTGGGGAAGGAGCTTGGCTGGGCCACTCCCACTTCCCTGGGGTGTGCTGCTTCTATGCTGGCTTTGCTGCAAAACAAGTGCTTAACGCTACTTTTGCTTTATGCCCTTTTTTGTAAAAGCAAAATTTCCCTTTGGATTTCTTTTGGTTAGTGAAAGTAGCACTAATGTAGTCTTTCATAGAAGCAAAGTGGCATAAGGCAAACTTCTGAAAAGCAGGGAATGCCTGTACTGGGGTATTGATGGGCCTTTGTGTAAATGGGCCTCCAGTGCTGAAGACTCTTCAATAATCCAAGTATGTAATTAAGTACATCTGCTCCCTCTCTAAAGGTTAAGCTTCTACCTTTTCAGGAAATCTGTGTTAACTGTTATCTTCTTAAGTTCTTCCGTTGTGTTTTATAGCATTCTGTGTACTCTGGTATCACGGTCATTCGTTGAGTTCCTAACACCTGTCAGACACTAGATGTAGAACAGTGGCAGGACAGACAAAGTCATTGCCACCATGAGACTTACATTCTGTGTTCTCATATATCTATAATGTAATATCCAAACATATGGCGATTTTTCAGAAAAAAAGTTGAGATACACAGGACTTGTCACCATATGACCTAGTAGAGCACCTGACTTCAAGTCTTATGAGTTAGCACAGTGGGCAACCAGCAGTGGAAACACCAGACATTCAAATGAGTCAGAACCGACACCACTTAGTACATGCAGAAATATAAAATTTAGAGGTGAATCAGAGTAATTAATTAATGATTATATATCCATTCACTTATCCAGTAATTTAATAATAAAATAATACAGGGTCTGATGCAAATAATGCCCCTTTTTATTACAAAATCTTTTATTATAAAATCATGAGCATGTAATTCTATAACATAATATCACATTCAAGCACACACTATGACATTTTAGGTGAAATGTTCAAATTAAAACTATAAATTATTATACCCATATTATTACCCTGCCAACCACACACAAGCAGGCATTTCTTCTGCCAGACCGTGTATATTTATTAACAATGACGCATCAGAAACGCTGTCCAGACCTGAAATTTTTAAAAGTATTGTTTTCTGTTGATACAAAGAAAGATAAAAATAGGAGAACCCATGACTTCCATCATGTGTGACAAGCACAAACTGAATGGAAAAGAGCACAAAATGAGCCTTCAGATCCTCCCTCAGAAAGTAGAGTGCATTTGAAGGATAAAATACACTTATTTTTACAGGAGGAAAGCTCTAGTCAGGGATAGTGGGCTATGGAAATCTACAATTCAGATATAGGTATCAGAGGCAAGAGGCAAGCAAATGTCCTAGGAATAAGTGGAAGAGGAATTAAATAAAGAAATCCATATCTCACATATAAAATTAAGCATGACACAGCTCAGACACATTTGACTAAATGTTTGGCACTATCTTTGATAAATTGGCTTGTTTGACATTTTAAATTCTTCCTTCAAGATTTGACAGTTAAAGTGGATTCATTCTCTCACTGATTGTTAGAAACATTAGGGAGAGCAATAAACTGTCAGATATCATGTTCAAGCTTTGAATGATTGTGTGATTTCTAGTCCTCTAAGATAGGGGTCCCCAACATCCAGGATGCAGCCTGGTACCATTGGGGCCTGTTAGGAACCCAGCTGCAGAGCAGGAGGTGAGCTCGAATGTAATGTGTTTGAATTATCCCCAAACCATCCCTTTCACCCTGGTCCATGCAAAATTGTCTTCCATGAAACCAGTCCCTGGTGTTCAAAAGGTTAGGGACTGCTGCTCTAAGAAACAGGTCCCAGAAGGGATTAGATGTATAAACAATATATTGGGGAAACACCTGTGATGGACAAAGAAGATACAAGAAAATAGACTTTAGACCATGATTCAGGTTCGGTGCTTAAAAAAGAGAAGGAGGGGAGGAAAATTGGGTAGGAAGGTCTCAGACTTCTGTTTGGTTCTAAAAAGGGTTTGGCTAGGCCAATGGGGAGTCCTTGAGTCATAGATTTCCACTATAGGAGTTCTGTCCTGCAGTAATGGTCCAACACTAGCACTCCCGCTGTGCTGTTTTTGCCTGTTAGGTCTTGATGGCAACACAAAGGAGGATCAAGGGTGTGGCAGCTGGTCTGTCAATCCACTATGCTCCCCTCGGTAGGTGATCTGAGAGGCAAATTTTCATTTCTGCCACTGTGACTGTGGACCATACATTAACTCTTGTAAGACTAGCTTTATAGTAGGGACAAGAAAGATAATAGCACAACCAACCTACTGGGATTGTACTAAGAACCGATTTGTTAATGCTCATAAAATGATTAGCATAGTGACTGACATATAGGAATCAATGAGAATATTCTAATCTTCAAAATGCTGTGTGCTTGTTTAGAGCAGAGATGTCTTCATAGTTTTTATTTACCATGGTATCAAACAGAACACTAAGTAAGATTATGGAATTTATAAAATAAATGCTCAATGAATACATTGTAAATGCCTACCTGCCAGGACCACTAAGAACACACAGATTAACAAATAAAACTGAGTTTGTTATTTGCTGCAAAAAGGAAGACTCTACATCCTGAGGAGCTGAGAGTGGTCTCACTTAGGGGGTGTCAGAAGGGATTATTTATAAAATTTGGGCTCGTATTAGGCAATTTTGAGAAAGATCAAAGAAACAGGTCTTTTCTCTGGTTTGGATGTTGTCAGAAAGTGAAGATAATTTTGTGATTGGGCACATTCATAATTTCTATCTAGGAGCACTAGGAACAGTGCAGAGCTAGGACCATAATTGCTAAAGGACCAGCAGTCCGTTATCTTCATTTGGAGAGGGAGATGTTTGGTCATTTCGTTCTTTGTCCAATGCTTATTTTTGACTTTGCTAACATGTAACAGGTTATCCTACTTTGTCTTATCCCATCACAGCACAGGGTTATTGTGTCTGATATTAATGTTCTCAGAGTTGTTTCTGCTGAGCAGTGAGAACCACAGCCAAGCTCTTAGGGCCAGTTCCTCTAGCAGCTGGCAGCTCTGTGCTTTGGTCAAATTGGATGGAGGTAACACGATACATATCTAGGGAAGTAAAATTAAGGAGAGCTCTAAGTCAACCAAATGGACCAAAACAAGAAATACAAACACAGCTTAGGAAATCTCCAGATGCCCAGGCAAATTCTGCTTCAATAAAAAAATGTTTTCAAACTGCTTTACTTTGTATATAATTAAGAGTACTTTTTCTGGGATGTATTCCTAGATCTTTTTAATCAGTTAATATTACCTGAATTGATATTAACTGAGTTGACAAACAACATATTTATTCTGTGATAGCTAATCAAAGTCAAGACTTTCAGGAGGAAGAAAAATTGGATCCTTAAAACATTTAAACATCTAGTTAATCAATTTTTTTTCTTGATACACATAACATCTGCTTTTCTAAACCTTGGGAAACAGAAAAAACATATCTGTATGACAGATAATACATCAGTTTCTCATTTAGTTACTGGGTCTACATACATTTTTATTAAAGTCACAGTCCTCCATAAAATATTAATATCTTTGACAATATGCTTTTGAAAAATCTAATACAAATAAGCTTTAAACAAATTAGTACAGTTTTCTACTTTTGCTTGGCCTCTAAAACAATGACATATAAATAAGTTGGTTGATGGTGCTTGAGTTTATAATCATTTGGCAACTCATTCAAAATGCAATCTGTGTCCACTATACTGTTCTCCTAAATCCATTCACACCCTTCGAAATGTCACAACTAATCACACTGCATCTCCAGTTTCCAGGGAACAGAACTTCACACCAGCTCTATTTCTTCAGCCATAAGATTCTGCACAGTCAAGCATAAAATCGGCTTTTTGTTAAATTCTTTGAAAATTTTCAAACCAAAATAAGAGGATAACCCAGACAAATAAGAGACCTTTAAAAATAATAGTATTTCTATTCAACTACATTATCACACTCTACATGTTCTTTCAACTTTATCCATTCCTTTTTCTTTAATGAAAAGTCTGAAATTAGCACACTTCCATTTTCAACTGTTCTCAGTGGCATCCCTTCATCCACTGGATTAAGTCTAACAATGCCTACCCAGCCTACGGCAGCATGGTGCAAACAGCAAGTGACAATAGACAGATGACTTCAGCAGAGAGACAGTGTGCATAAATATTAGGCCATGTTCCAAATAAAGTCCAAAAGAATAAACATTAAGTAGTGACAGTGATAATGTTCATGTTTGAATTATTGGAGTCCTTAAGTCAATAGGATCTTAGGTGTTCAAAAACTTATTTATACATTAATAATCTTAAGATTGAATAAAAACCCCATTAACACCAAACTCTTTATTTCCAACATTGAAACAACAAATTATACTTACTGTGACTGTAGTTTAATTAGGTATTTAGATGAATGTGAGAGACTCTGACTTAGGTCCTTAAAGAAGATTTCCCAAAATCAATCCCACTTTGTTCATTGCTATACCCTTCCCCCTCTTAAACTTGGAGCTATTTCCAGACATAATGTGTATAATTTTTTCAATAGTAGGGAAACTACAATTTGATCTCAATGTATTCCTATAAAGAGTCACCTATAATTTCATTCAGTCAGAAAAGTTCTTGCTAAATGCCTGACATAACAGGCATTTATCACATCGATTGGGAAAACGTATTGATAAAAATAATTTATTTATTCTTGGGTATTTATTATGTGTAAGGGAGACGGACAATGTAAAGTTTAAAAGGATAGTTTGTGCCCTTCGGAAATTTAAAATCCACTAAGGGAGAGATTAAAATGTATGTCCAAGGCCACAGGGCATTTAGAATGGCATAGATGAGAAACATTACTTACTATGTTTCTCCATTGCTATGGAGATACAAGGAAGAGAGTAGTCACAATGAGTAGGGGCACTTGGACCGCTTTCAGTGAAAGACTGAGATGAACTTTCAAGGATGGGTAGGATTTTGATATATGGACAGAAATGAAAAGTAAAAATTCTAGGTGAATGGAAGAGCCCAAGCCAAAGCATGAAGATGGAGTGTTAAATATTGAGGGAGAGGGGTTTTTCAGGTAGTTTGTACAGGGGTGAAAAATTTGAGTAGGAAAATAAGTGAGAACATAGCAAGTAAGGCAAGCAGCTAAGAGAATATTACATTCATTCATGTAGGAAATAGTGAAAACCAGAACATAGAGAGACATACTGGAAAAAGAAAGGGGGCAGCTGACAGAGAGTTACAGTGATTGACTCTGCATAACTTGATAATTGATCAATGTGGTAAATTGAAAAGAAAGGAAAAAAGATGTGTGTTTTTTTTTCTCTAGACTTTTGAGTTATGTTCTTCCAAAATGATTGGAAGGACTGTGATATACAGATAGCCATATGGAAAATGATGACTCAGCTATGCACAAGGATGCCAAGCATATCATCTGGTTTTGTGAGAAAAATAATGAGTAGTTTTGACAGTGGTACATTAGAGTGTGAAAGGCAATCATCATCATCATCATCATTTTCATCATAATGTAATTTAATATAATAAATTGTTTTTGACAAGCCTACTCCCTGTATGGCATTTTACTGGTTTCTCAAATATACAGATGAATAAAAAGCCATAGTGCCTGGCCTTAAGGAACTTTCATGGTATCAAGGAGTTATGACTAGCTAAAGAAATCAATATCAAAGTAAAAAATCATGTTTGAGAAGGTATACTGCATTGTTAATATTTAAATAGCATTTTAGGTTTTTTAGACCTCTTGTGCATATATTATCCCATTTAATGTTATTGAAGCCAAGTAGAAAGCAGGAATTGCCAACTCAATTTGTTCCATAGAGGAAGACTTCTGCCAAGGGGATGGCTTATTGTGTTCAAGTAAATTCCTGGCATTTGAGTCAAGGTGGAGTGATCTAGGAACCAGGGACTCTGGGAACTATGACAGATTTCCAAACTTTTCTTTAACCAATACAACTTTATAGTGTACATTGATTAGTGAATAAAAGCTGGGAAAGCCATTTCAATATAAAAGAAATTGAAGAGAGAGTAAAGAGTGGTAATGAAATGAATGTTCTAAGACAGGGGCTGGCAAGCTAACTGTGTTTATTCCATTTTTATTTATTTATTTATTTATTTATGCGTGTATTTATTTTTATTGTTGTTCAAGAACAGTTGTCTACATTTTTACCCTACCACACTCCCCCCACCCTCAAACTTACCCCCTTTGGCTTTGTCCATGTGTCCTTTATACATGTTCCTTGATGACCCTTCCCTTACTATCCCTATTATCTCTCTGACCCCCTCCTCTCTGGTTACTGTCAGTTCATTCTTTATTTAAATATCTCTGGTTGTATTTTACTTGCTTGTTTTGTTGATTACGTTCCACTTATAGGTGAGATCATATGTTATTTCTCTTTCACCACCTGGCTTATTTCACTTAGCATAATGCTTTCCAGGTCCATCCATGGTGTCACAAAGGGTAGAAGCTCCTTCTTTCTTTCTGCTGCATAGTATTCCATTGTGTAAATGTACCACAATTTTTGATCCACTAATTTACTGATGGGCACTTAGGTTGCTTCCAGCACTTGGCTACGGTAAATTGTGCTGCTGTGAACATTGACGTGCATAGATGTTCACCTCGATGAATTGGTGTTTCGGGACCCTTAGGGTATAATCCCAACAGTGGTATTGCTGGATGATTTAAAACATTCAAAGGAGAATAATTATTTTGTGACTCATTACACCTGTGTAAAATTTAAATGTTATTGTCTTTATGTAAAATTTTATCAGACCACTATGGTACTCACAAGTTTATGTATTTGGTGGCTTTCATATTGCAACGACAGAGTTGAGTAGAGATAACAGAGATCATGTGGCCTGAAAAGTTTAAAGTATTATCTGCCTCTTTAAGGAAAAAGTTTGCTAGCATGGTCTAAGACAAAAATTGACTACAGCATTTGTCAGTGGTTTTGCATGGCCTCACACATTGGTAAGGAAGAAGCCCTTAAAAGTTCCATGTCAGAAGTGATACATCAAGAACAGGTAGTGTATTAGTCTGCTTGGGCAGCCATAACAAATACCACAGAGTGAGTATGAGTATATTAAGCAAAAGAAAGTTATTTTCTCACAGATCGGCACCCTGAAAGTCCAAGATCAAGGTCCTGGCAATGGTTTCCTTCTGCAGAGGCCTCTCTACCTGGCTTTCTTTGCTGTGTCCTCACCTGGCCTTTTCTCTGTGTGCTTGGAAAGAAAGAGAGATGCCAGTGGTCTCTTCATCTTCTTATAAGGACATTAGTCATATCATATTAGGTAGAGTCCCCCCCCCTTATGAACTTAGTTCACCTTAATTGCCTCTTTAAAGGCCCTATCTATAATTTATCCCAAAATGAATGCATCTGTGGAGACGGGCTCTTTGTGTCTAACTGGGCTCAAATTTATAAATGGGTGTTGCTTAACAGGGGCCTGTCATGTAAGCCATGCTTCAGGGAGAAGCCTGCACTGACCTGTCTTCCTGCACTGTGTTCCTGCCATCTCAGCCAGCTCTTACAAAGGAGGTACTGAAATTCTATTTCACTCTATAGGGCTTAAACTTTCCCTATCCAATTGGAGCTACACAGCTATTTCCTCATTAGCATCTTCACTGAACAATCAGAATGTTTCCATTCCAACCAGTCAGGACAGTGCTATTTAGACCAGTCAAACTGTGACTATTTGGAGTCTATATTTGCATGAAAGTAGACCAATCAGTGTCCAGGGCAGGGACTTTTCACTATATAAGTTTACCCCCTCTGGCTGGGTGGGCACCTTTCCATCTCCACCAAAGACAGGCGACTGTGTTTCCCAGGCTAGAGCTGAAACACAGAAGGCATTTTGCCAAACCAGAGCACAGTGGACTGGAGCAGAGCAAAGTAGACCAGAGCAGAGCAGATAGAGTGGACAGGAGCAGGGTAGGGCTGTCTAGCTGGAGACGGGACTTGCCAGAGGGGTGCCTGGCCTGAGGGCCGCCACCCATCTGTGCTGTTTCACAGCTCTGCTGTTTCATAATTGAACTGTAACACAACTGAGCTCTTCCACAGCTGTGCTGCTTTGCAACTGAGCTGTTTGCACTGAATAAAGTTTTCTCCTTCATGCCTCCCGAAACTGGGGATTCCTGTTGACATTGAGTTGTCACTAACAACCATTGGTTGACACTACAACTGCAGTAACATTGGGCGTCAGGATTTTAACATAAGTTTTGGGAGTGCACAATTTAGTTCATAACAGGGGTTTAAGTTGCACAGGTCCAATCCAGTTCACCTTAGTTTTACTTTGAAATCTTTTGATAATAGTGATACTAATAGTACAGTTAATATGTACTGTGTGCTTCCTGTGCCTTGACAACCGTGCTATGTTTTTGACGTGCATCACCTAGTTTTCGTCACAACCAGTGTGCTCTTCCTGTTTTCAGGTGTGGAGTCAGACAAGCAGAGACATTCATTACTTGCTTCATGTCCCAGATCAGCACCTAGATGACCGCAGAGGCGCACCCGGCAGTCTCATCCTGGGGATACTGTTAATCAGTCCTACCCTTCCCTTTTAGAGTGTTTATATAGTTCCATCTCTACCTCACAGTCTAGGGGTTGATTGCATGTTAACCAGGCAAACAGGATTCATTTCCTGTTCTGTTTCCCACTATCTCGAGTGCTTTTAACATATCTTTTACTCTAATATAATAGGGGTCACAATTTGTTTTCGTATTTTTCTTTCTTTTAAATTGAGAGGGTTGTATTAGACTCAGTATTTTGAAATTAGGAGAGGAGGGAATATCCTGGAATGGGACAGTTGTAACATAAAAATTACCAGGAAGTCTTGTGTATCATGTAAATACATAAGAGACCAGTCATTTTTCTTTGATATATGCTAGTAATGACACTTATTTTAACATGAATTTCAAATAATTTTGATAAAGATGCAGGATATTTATATTTATCAAGGCTGGGGTTGTACATAGGTTGAGAACTTTTGTACTAGGTAAACCATAAGAATTATTCCAGCCCTCTTGGGAACCGCCCTGCCTGGTTTCAGAGGCTGTAACCCCCCATGGCTAAGGCTGAGTCAGAGTTGGGACCATAAGCCACTAAGGAGACAAAGCTTATCTCCCTGGCAGAAGTGCCACCTCTGCCCACTTCACCCTGCTTGGCCCTGAGCTTGGCCAGTTAGCCAATGACGGGTAAGAATCCTCAAGGGAGGATTAACCTAAGACAGGCTCTGGTCACCAGGGATAAGCTCGCAGGGAAGGACTAGGGGAGCTGTGGAAAAAGGAGGTGATGGACTCTCGCCCCTCGGCTTTGAAATAGCCTGAGTCCTCATTCTGTCTGCAAGAAGTCTCCTAATCTCTTGGCTGCCTTACTTCCCTTGCCTGACTTAAGCCTGAAGCAATAACAGAGGGTGGTGCAGTCCTGTGCTGGGAGGGGTGGATTCCCTGGGGAATCAGGCCTAAGAAAAATACATACATTCCTGTGAAACCTACTTAATTTGTACCCTCAGTTTAAGAAATAAGGGTACAGACCTGAGATGAGTCTGGCACCTAAAGTTTTATGGCCCTCTAACTAATTGGCTGTAACTCAGAATAAGCCCTCAAAGTTCTCTGTAAATCATGTATTGTTTAACCCTTACTGCCTGACAATGATTGATGAGCTTTATCTGTATTCCTATGCGAATGAACCTAATAAAAGCCCCTGGAGAGAAAGGCTCTGGGCCCTTCTCCTTTGAGAGAAGTGGCCACCTCTCCTCCCCAAGCAGATTTTGTCTTGGTAGACTTATTCTTCATCCCCGGCAGACCGGGGGCGGGGAGGGGGGGGAGATGGGGGGGGACGTTCGTTAAAGCCCCTCGACACAGCCCCTCCCCTTTTGGTTACATAATTATTTATTCCAATGTCTCTGTTTATTCTTTTTCTTTGTAGTCTCCTCTTGGCAATCAACTTTCTTTCTTTCTCTTTCTCTTTATTTATTTATGTATTTATGTATGTATGTATGTATGTATTTATGTAAGGTCATTTTGAGGCCTCCTGGTGGGTTTGTAAACAAGAGAGCAGACTTATCCCCAAAATAAGGATGGCAATATTGGAGGTGGTGGTGTTGAGCAGGAGGATTTAGACTTGATCTCTCTCTTCTTCCTGTTTTCCCTACCTTGTTTATTTATTGTGAAACTCTGTCGGTAATAGTTTCATCTATTTTTCTACTTCAACATATTTTCATTGATTTCACTGGTCCTCAGTTACCCATGTTAAAACTTGACCTAAGTACTAGTTAAATTCTTTAGCACTGAGTTCAAAGAACTAGTAAGAAAGTAAAGTGTTAACTTCCCCATAGGGTATTTTAGTTTCTGAATGAAAAAAAATTCACATAAACTGCAAAATAGTTCCAATTATGAGATTTCACATATACATAAGGTCAAGTGGAAGGAAGTTTGTAGATACAGAGATCTTACTGAAAATCTAGGAAGGACAGGAAGTAATGTCTTTGTGTATAATAAATGGTAATAACAAAATAAAATTTTAAAAGCAAAAACTAGTGGGAAATTCTATGGCAATAATTTATTGTCAATAACTTATTTTCATCAATAAAGATAACCTCTCAACTTTTAATTTTGCTATGAAAAGAACTGGCATTAGCGCTATATATTTGATGCACTCTTTTTGAAGTTTTAAGAAAAGGCGTTCTCTTTTTAAAGTTTTAAGAGAAATATTCAGTGAAATTAGTCATAACCCCTACACTCAGTTCAAACATACTAGCCAAAATTCTAAGTAATTTTATTTATTTTTATGAACCAAAAAATTGTGCACTTTTTAATCTATCAAATATCTATTTGATATTAGAAATCAGAATTGGAGAAATACAGATGTGTTTTATTATTTTTAAATTATGAGAAGCAATCAAGCCAAAGAAAAATTTTATAAAACAGTATTTTTAAAGACTTCACAGAAAATTTCCCTGACTTTTTAAAAACATGTTGCACAATCTGTCTTGTTCTATGCAATTTATATTTTTTAAACAAAGATTTTTAAATTATCTATTAAAGTATATGTTTATCTGTTAGAATTAGAGTATTACATGTCACTAAGGACTTAATATATATTAATTTATCAGATTTGTTGGGCTTCAGCCTACTATGTACCTTAAAGGACCTGAAAAACTGAACTACTAATAGGAAAGGTAAGTGTATTTGTTGAGATGACTTTACTTGCCAAGTGGCTTAAGGAAAAAAAGAGGCACTGTTTAAAGGAGATGAAATGGCTTGACTGGCTTAGCCAATTGAGATTCTTGCAGAAGTGAGTGAATGTGAAGATTGGGATATAATTGTGAGGCATTTGACATGGATGCAGGGGTAGGCAATCCCACATCTTCTATGGTCTGCACACAGTGTGGGTCTCTATAAGAAGCGAGCTGAGAGAAGGTGCTGAGAAGGCAGAAATGAAAGAGAGCAGGGCTCTGGGGACGTGGAAAAAGTGTCCTGATCTTGGTCTATAGGCTGGGAGCCTGGGGATTCTGGGGGAAAAAAAAAAAAAAGTGGATGGCTGTGAAAAGTAAGCAAATTTCCTTTTCCTTTATTTTTTCTGATGACTAAATCTCATTGGGCACTAAAACTCATGGACCACCCCAATATGTGAATCTGTCTTGAAAACATAACCCTGAGAGTATTATAATCATTTTTAACCAGTTAGAAATTGGTGGGCCTCACTATAAACCAAATTATGAGTAAACCAAAAAACATCAAATTTCATAAAAGGTTATTAAAACTGCTCTTTTATTTAGAAATAATTTTCAGCTAGCAAAAAGTATCATTAAAATTCTGAAAAATAAGATTAATGAAAATAATGATAGCTAGCATCTGTTAAGTGCTTAATATGTCAAAAACTATAACATTTTCCTGATTTTCACAATAACCTGATGAAGTAGGTACTATCATGTGTCTTTTTTAATGGTGATTTGAGGTGAAACTTACAAAGTTGCTCTTTGCTAATGTGAAGTTCTATGAGCTTTGATAAATATATAAAATCACATAATCACACATCTTTCAATGGTTTCATTATTCCCAAAAGTTCCCTCATAGTCTTTGGAGTCAGCACTCTCTTCCCACCCACAGCTCCTGATAACTACGGATTTGTATTGTGTCTTCATGCCTTTGCCTTTCTATTTTACCATACAAATTGAATTATATAATATACAGCCTTTTACTTTTGGCTTTCTTCACTTTATATAATGCATTAGAGATTCATCCATGCTGTTGCAAATACCCCTGTGTGTATCAGTAATTCATTCCTTTTTATTCTTGTGTAGTATTACGTTATATGAACATACCTCACTTGTCTATTCACAAGTCAGTGGACATTTGGGTTGTTTTTTGGTGATTACAAATAAAGCCACACTAAGTATTCGTGTCAGAAATTTTTGTATGGATATATATTTACTGAGATGTTTTTATTTCTCTTGAGATATTATCTATTAATGGGATGGCTGGGTTGAATAGTGTACACTTCACTTAAGAATGAGGAACTGAGCAATTAATAGGTTAAGTAACTAACCTAGTTTCATAAGTTGCAGAGAGCAGATTTGAACAAAAGCCATCTAACCCCAGATTCCATGGTTTAAACCAGCACTTCAACATACTTAACCAGCACTTCAACATACTTATATCATTGTAAGAAATAATTAGGACAAATTAGAAAACTGCTTTGCTTTTCTGGGTTACTGTTCCTTTGTCTCTGACTGCAGTGCATACTATCAACATGGCTGTAGAAAAGGGCGGTTGTCAGGGATTCAGGGATCAGAGTTAGCTCCTTTATTGCAAATCCTGCACCTTTTTCTGACTCAAGTACCTTTTTCTGACTCAATTATCTTAATGCAGAAGGATTTAAAAAAATCTTCCCTTCAGTACATGGAAGTAAACATTTCTTTCGTTCATATGTAAGATTAACATGTCAAGGGCCAAGTGGGAGCGCACACACACCAAACATTCTTTGGGAAATAATCTCTCTCTCCATGTGGCCTCCAGAAATTGGGAAACTAACCCATGAAGGAATAATGAAGTTAAAAACACTTGGATATCTTATGATACAAATCCTGTGCCTTACAAATAGGTAAGAGGGGTGCCTTTTGCAAAGTTAAAGGTCAGTCCATAAAAAATTGATATAAACTGGATTTCTGTGTGTCTCTCAGATTCAACATTCTCCCAACTTCTTTAATAGTTACCTCTCTTATTAAACTCAGCATAGGTAAATATAATAAGTATTTATAAATGTTTGCTAATATGACACTAATATTGGCCATTGAAAAAATATCCATTTCAACATCATCATCAGTCATCATCATCATTCCCTGATAATTTCGAGCCAGTACTTCAACTCTCAGTATTACAACATTAGTTATTTACATTTTCCAGAGCCTGTCCTTCTGTGAAGGGCATTTTCAGCTTCATAGTAATCACAGTCAAACTCACTGAATAACTGAGACTTTATTTTTTTGCTCAATCACATCACCTCAATCCAAGCAACCGTGGGATATGCATTCATTTGTAGTATAGCAGCCTACACCTACTTACAATGGTTTATAGTTCTCTTTTTCAATTAATCTTTTCCAGCTTTATTGAAATATAATTGACATGATATTGTGTAAGTTTAAGGTGTAAAATGTAACAATTTGATGTTTTAATTTATTTTTAACGTGTTTTAGGAAACATTTTGCAAAAGATTAAGATTACCATTATTAATTTCCCAAACTTCTATTTCAATACACCTTCACTTCTTTCTCTTTTTCCCAGATACTCTTCCAGAATATATTCATTACTCCTGCCGTCAGCTTTTTATTCATAGTCACTACTGAAAAATTAACCACTGCTCAAGTTTTACTCAAGGAGAACTTAATTGCTATCCCAATCCCCACTCTAACAGGATTTCTATATTATTTAGAAATCTTTAAACAGTAAGAGACTTAAAATTCTCTTAAGTGTTAAAAACTAAATTAAATTTAAAAGTAAATTAGGGTAAGCTTAGAACATGTTCCCTGAGTAGAAATCCTCACATCATAAAAATGAGGGATATTTGGCTTTTAAGGCTGGTTCTCCTCGTGTTCACTCAGAGTGTCCACCCATTTATGGAGGATTCCTGGAAGCATTTACACACCATTAGCTTAATATTTCTGTTTACCAGCAGCCTGAGCTGGTTCTTCTCCTTCACATTAGGGCATTTTAAGGATTTACTCTAGTATTGTTCTTTTTGAATAATTTAGAAAATTTATAAACTAAATTAGCACTGGCTGGATCAGGGCAGGTGTTTTTGATACTTAGTATTTCTTTGTTTTTAGCCTTTTATTTTGTCTATGGTTCTATCAAAAGCGATTATAACACAGCAACAGTAAATACACTTGTGGTTTAAGTTTTAGCAAGTTAGAAGGGTTAATTATGGATTTGGGTTCATTGGTTTGGTCAGTGTAAGTTTCTGCTAACCCCAGAAATAGGCCGACAACTTTTGTGGAGCTGATGTGTCGGTCAGACTAAGCTTGTTTCTGTCCCTGACCTTGTTCATTTCTCGGCCCTGAGAGCACTGCACCTCCAGTTCTCTAACAGGAGTGACCCATTCTCAGTCCGACTCCTCAGTCAGGGGTGAAGACATCGCACCTTCCTTGGTAGTCGGCTGCAGATGTCTTCAGAAGACCAACCTTCACTGTCTTTGGAATTTGTTTTGTTACTGGTATGTCCTGAACTCTTTACCCTGAACTCTGAACTTCAAATCTGTGAATGAAGTGTGACTGGGTTCATTGTATTTCTCTGTTTATCTCTAACTAAATGACAATGCCATCAATGAACTACTATATAATATGAGATGCCTATATTCTCAGCGCTGAGAGAACCATCATAGTAAGTAGTCTGCTAGCTAGTGTGGGAGATCTATGAACTTTCGTCATGTGAACACTGTACTGTAAAATGCTATAGGGGTCTATGATGACTTAGTGATTACAAAGCACTCATATAACTGTCACTGCTGCCACTACCAATGACTATCACCAACCTTATAACAAATAGAAGAATGTTTAATTATATAATCTGCACATGCCTCTGTTTAGTCACCGTGCTAAATTATTTATAATCATTGTCTCACTTGATGTTTATCAAAATCCCATACAAATATTATATAACATTATATCTTAAAATGGAATCCTAATGCACTATGATATAATACTATTATCTCCATTATAAGTGCAGGCAGATTGAAACTAAATAGAGGTGGAATAAATTTGTAGAGAGCTCACGTAGGCACTAATGGGGTTGTGGACCCAAGGCTTAGTGGATCTCAACCATGCCTTTGAGCACAGAGGTAGGTAAGCAAGTGCTAAAGATGGATGTAGTAACCCCACAGTCTTCTTCCTGAAGCCTTCTGTGGAACTTCCTTAGTGCCAACATTGATGATCTCATTGTATTTATTTATTTATTTATTCATTAACTTAATTTTTGGTTTTCCAGGTTAGAAGACAGCCCAGTGGGGATAAAGATGTGTCTAATTAAGCAAAGTCACTATTGCAGAAACAAAGATGTAGCAAAGCACTGGGTTAATGCTGCTTTTATTCTCACCTGGCCCTTGACCTACCTGACTTATACTGTTCTATGCAATTATCCTTATTTCCTATCTGACATGTGATTTGAGTGTAAGACAATAAATCGATCTTAGGTCCTGCAGGGCAGCTAGGTAACTATCCTTCCTAGGAAAACGGTAGGTTGGAGTTTAACCACTCCCTTTTCTCTTCACACCACCCTTATGTTTTCTTACCTAAGTCACCGTGTGGGTGGTCCTCAACACAATCCTACCTTTCAGTGATTTCTGGAAGAACTCAGAAAAGCTGTTACACTTACTCATAGTTTATTCCAGTGTATGGGGTGTGGATTAAAATCAGCAAAGGTCAATGTTGCATAGAACAGAGTCCAGGGAAGATCAAGTTAATATTTGCAGTTGTCTTATCCCAGTAAGGTGTTATAGACATTGTTCGTTTTTTCAGCAGCTGCATGTCAGCTTACTAATCTTTCGTGATTTGATAGAAAAATTTAATATCTCAAGTCTTGCATATCTGATTTGTCGCTTTTATTTCACTTAGCTGTCAATTTAGTGCACAATTTCTCTTTTATTTTTCACTCATTTACTACAAAGTGCTAATTATTTTTTATTAGAAATTTATTTGTGTGTGTAATTTATGGACTGGTTTGAAAGTAGATCCTTTGGAGATTTTTTTCCTAACATCTCTTGCTCATCTAGGGCCATAGTTTATTTTTTTAAAAGTTTGTCCAGTGACACGGATAACATAAAACTTTTACTAGAAATTTGCCCTTGGGCTGACTTGCTATTCCAAGTTCTCAGAGGGGTGCTGTATTCCCCCAGCATTTCCTTTAAAATTCCTTCCTTGGCCAGGTATGAACATTCGTTTCTTATTTGTACACTATCTTGCCAGCAACATAGAAACTGAAGTCGCCTGTATTCAACAGAAACCTACAAGATTAAAAGCTGTTTGGGGATGCTTTCAAACTGTATAGAAAATGCAGCATGAATGCTTACTTCTTTATTTGACATTTTTAAAATGGCGAGTTGATTTACTAGCATCTTACATTGGTTTTTATAATTGTATTGCAGTTATTGTTATTGTAAATCTATGTATGTTAACATAATTTATGTGATTGTGTTAATTGCTGACATTTTATTTACTGATGTCTGATTGGCTAGTAGTCATTTTTTTTTAATTTTTAGAAAGAGGGGAAGGGAAGGAGAAAGAGAGAAATATTGATCAATTGCATCTCACGGACACCCAACTAGGAAACTGGCCCACAACCCAGGTATGTGCCCTGACTGGGAATCGAATTTGTGATTATTTTGATTTGCAGTATTATGCCCAATCCAGCAGTCAGGGCTAGTAGTCATTTCTTTAAGGTGGCTCTGAGTCTTATACATGATCCTCATAGTCTTTAATAGTTTCCTTTCATTCTGTTACTATAAGATATTCTCAGCTCATTTTCTGTGTTTTCTTCTCCAACCAAGAATCAACCATTTCTCCAAGAAATCCATAAATCATATGGAAACTAGCAATACCCATCACCATCAAATCACTCATTGCATTTAGATATCACTATTTTGAATTTAATTTTGTTCTAAAATTTTATGAATTATTTGTATGATTTTAAAGAAAAAATCTTAAAAAAGGCATTTCTGATAAACTTAGCTTCTAAATATGTTCTCTTTGTCTATCCTGTGCATTCCACTTCCTATTGGTAATATTCATTTTGTTTTATGTGTAATCTTCTTTTGACTTTTTAACACATTTAAATATAAAAATACTTCTCTTTTTGATAAATTTTAGCCTTCCATACATATTTTATACACTTAGATTGTAAGATAGCAATATAATCTGAATATATAATCTGTAATATATAAAGATATAACTCATACTTTTTTCAGTTACCTATTACTTTTTGATATGCTTTGCCATAACTTAGTCAACCAAACCACCACTGATTAACAATTGTGGTATTTAGGTTTTGTGATGAAAATATTGCATAATGATACATTTTTGCATATTATGTAGTACTTTATTTTGTATGATTATTATGGATATAAAATCTACCATAATGCAAAAAAGGAAGTTTAAATATGGTGATAATGAATACACTCATCACATATGCAAGGAAACTGAACCTCAAAGACATCTTTCTAAGATTGTACAGTTGGTATTTAATGCTAAAACCAGATTCTAATTACATGAGACTTCAAAATCCATTCAGCTTAATTGCTAACACAATACATAACATTTTCTAAAGCATAAAAACTGGATTGATGTTCTACCAATCACACAATGGAAGCCAGCTTAAATGATAGCATGAGTGATTCAGCTTTATCTGAGAGCAATTGCTTATATTTATTCTCATGAGGGTTGTTAAATATAAACCAAGCTTTGAATTTTGTGTAGACCAATTCATTTTGTTTGGAGACCTAGAAACTCTATGAAAATAATCTACCAAAAGGCACATGCAGCATCCATGCAGAAGTACACTTGCAGGAGTAGGGAAGAGCATAGTTTCTTCTTGTCAAAACCCTTCAGCATTCTTAACCTCAGATCAGAATAATAGAAAATACACTTGATGCTCTGTAAGAGCAGGCTCTGTTATGTGGTGAAGACTCTCTTGAAAGGGAAAGATGAATTAAGATCTACTTGGGCATTTGCTTCTCTAATATTATGGTCAGTTTACAGAGGAAACATATTGGCCTATATAAAATGTCCTTCATACTTCTATCTGCTATGAGAATTATTTTAACTTATAGAAATAGAAATAAACCAAGGAGTACAAAAACATATGTATTTTCCCTCATTTTCTATATACACTCAAAAAGCAGAAACATTCAAAATAGATCCTTTTCTTTTCTACATCAAAGTAAAGACTGCACTGACTGACAATCTTAATAACTGTGAAGTTGCCATGCCCGTTGGTAATATTCCGGAACCACGAGGAGTTCGCAGTAATCATAAATTCCACCAGGAATCTGCATCCTTCTCTCTCTCATAGTTGTTTCTGCAAATACTTTTCTCATTTGCTGCAAGTAATGATGAAGTCGAGCATTCTTTAGAGTATTGTTCTTCATGTAGTTCTTTCATCTACACGAATGTCTTTAACATAAGCCATTAAGCATTATGATTTCAGTAGACGCTACCAACATAGTAGCATTAGACTATTATAGTGTTTATGTTCAAGAAAGCATTCTTAAAGAAATTTCTTCATCTACTTGAAACAAATGAGGTATGTATTAATATTCTCAAATTATGGAATTTGGAAACTATTCATTAATATAAGCTTAAAAAATCTGATAAATACCATAAGTTAGATTTCATGTTTAACAATTTAACCTGTAATTTAAACCTTAAACCAGTTATTAGTCTCCATCCTCCAGTTACGATACTAATATTTGTGCTTTTGAGTAACGTGTAGGATATAAGCAATCATCAGTATAATATTTATTTCAAAACTTGGCCAGCATAATATTTTTTATTCTCAAACAACTATTACAAATATTATAAATATCTGATTTACTTATTTAATCAGTTTCTTACTTATATGGACCTAAATATGTCCCTCCAAAATTCATATATTGAATCCCTAACCTCTAATGCGATGGTATCTGGAGATGGAACTTTGAGAAATAATTAAGCTTGGATGAGGTTGTGAGGGTTGGTCCCTCACGATGGGATTGTTGCTTTTATCAGAAGAGGCACCAGAGAGACTGCTCTCTCTCTGTATATATATCATTTGAGGACACAGTGAAAAGGTAGCCATCTACCAGCCAGAAAGAGAACTCTCACCAAATCCTAGCTGTGCTGGCACCTTGAATTCAGACTGCCAGCCTGCAGTATAATGAGAAATAAATGTATGTGGTATAAGCAACCCAGTCTATGGTATTTTGTCAGGGTAGCCCGTGCTAAGGTACTCGCTGAAGAACATGTAATACATTTCTCCTACGTGCTCAACATATAGTTATGTGCTAAGGATACCAAGATAGTGTATTAGTATTATTCTGATAGCAAACAACAGAAATATAACTCCGTTTATTTAAAATGAAAAGGGAGGGAGTAAGTTATTCACTTACTTTCCTGGAAAATGCAGGTCCCTCTACTCTTAGGCACGGCTTAGACCCAGATCCAGATAGTAAACAGAACTTTCGGAGTTGATCTTTTTTTCTCCATTCTGTTGCTTTTATTTATTTATTTTTTGTCTCTGTAGAATGTTGAAAGAATGACCACAGCATTACTTGGTCCCTAAGCCTACATTATGCACACAGCTCATAATCTCTGCTGGTTTCTTTCATAGTCATTCCAGAATGTATCACAAGGTATTATTTAATATTACTATTTTTTTTCTATCTGGAGACACACTCTCATCTCTCAACCACTAACTATTGCTCAGAGAATACCATGTTCTGATGTTAGGATCTGGGTCATGAGTTCATCTCTGGTACGTTAGTGTAGGGAGGGACACACACACTTGGGGTCCACGGTGGCTGAAAATAAAGGAGGTTGGTTCTTCCACAAATAATCACAGTCAGTAAAAACAGATAGAACTTCAGGTCTCATGGGGTTCACACGCACACACGGAAATAACCTGTCCCTTAATTACACGGCTCAGTTCCTGACCACTTCTCAGAGGTGTAATAGAACACTTGTCTCAGGAGGTTAATTTTAAGCTGATATGTAAATTACGAGTAAGATTTAAACATGTAAAAGGAAGTTGCTTATGAGAAGTATTCAAATTCCAAATAACTGGATTCTAGATGTGACTTTACCTTCCCGTACTAAAAATAAAAAGTAAAAAGTCATCTCCATTAAAATCTTTATCTACCCTGACTGAGGTCATGGCTGCACCATGAAAAATAACCCTTCCAAAAACAAACACTGGCCACCCTCTCAATTAAAAATGTCCAGCAAAGATGACCTCTGCTCTTGAGACCTGTGCTCGGGGTAATCTCTAACAGATGCAAACTAAAAGTACCACGACAGCCTCACAACTCTCCCTGGCCCTCAGTGACAACAAAAACACCCACATTAGTAAAGCAAAATCAGAAGACCTGGAATACTCAACAATTTGAATTTTGTCCTTAACTGTTTTGCCAAATGGTTTGATGCTTTATACATGCAGAGCATAGTTTTAGCCCTCAAAATGAGTTTCCCTGTTCATTGTTCTTATTCTGCAGCTCAGGCTGATGGATTATGTGCTACCTGGACTATTACCAATGACCTTGGCAGAGAAAAATACAACTCTTTTATACAGAAATAAAGGTTCCAGAAGGGATACATGTTATGTCCATTCAAGAATTATTTGCTATAATTGTCTCATGGTGTGAGAAAGTTTGATCTTAACAGGTGTCCAGAAAGGAAAACCAAAAGTAAATGTCAAACATTAGCATTGATCACCCCACAGAGATATTTTATTACCCAAAAAGTATGGTTCATTCTTAATGCAATGCTTCCCTTCATTTTTTCCTTTTTTAAAATTATTTATTTATTTATTTTTTAATTTTTATTGTTATTCAATTACAGTTGTATGCCTTTTCTCCCCATCCCTCCACCCCACCCCAGCTGAACCCACCTCCCTCCCCCACCTCCACCATCCCCCCGATTTTGTCCATGTGCCCTTCTTAATGAATAATTCTTCTTTATTTATTACACTTTTATAGGCTACATACTTTGGAAAACTGGCATAAAGGTATATTCTGACAAGTCTAAACAAAAGGAGAGTTCTTAGTTTATTTATTTTTATCAGTCCTCATGGAAACTGTCTTATGGACTTTGGTGATAACAACATAGAGAAGATTAGACTAAACTGGCTTCAAAAAACATCATTTTTCTTGGGCTGACTCTCTAAGGTCTGTCATTTGTAGAAATTTAGGACCAATATTGTGTTAATTATGCAATTCATTCAACTTCAGAGATGCTAACTAATTGCACTCATTCTTGTGAAAGATAACTTTAGGGAACTCTAATACTCTCTGAGTGTGAGTCAGACCATACCAAACTAGCTGAAAAAGAATAATAAATACTTAAGGTTTCATTTTTGTGCTTTTTTGTATTTCAAGGTAAATAAAATTTATTATTTTAAACTTAAACTCTCTTTTGAATTTGACTAAAAAACCCCAAATGTGTTTATGCATATAAAAAAGCCATATTGATACAACTGATCATTATGTTATTAACATTTATCTATCTAGAGGGAGATATTTCGTACTTGGGGATTAAATAAATCACTAAAATTGGAAAGATAGTTGAATATAGACTGAGGTCTTAAAGTTAATTTCAATAATAGAACAATGTAAACCATTATAAAGGTCTTCTGGCACTTCATGTGCAAAAGCCAAAATAAACAAAGAAATAGTGATTGAAATTTGGGAAAATAGCTAATCAAGGCGGAAACCAGTCTCTAAACCTAGTCCCTGCCTCCAACAAGGGACAGGTCTATCCCTGTCTGCTTTGCAAATGAATAACTGAAGGGAATCTGCCCGACCCAGGAAAAAGAGGGCGTGGGCTGGGCTCAGGCTCGCTGTGTTATTTTTCGGATCACCTAATTTTCATAGTAGAAAAAGTCATAGACTTTTTTCTACTTGTCTTAGTAAAAAGTTATCTGAGAATAACAGTATTTTTTTTTGGTTTTGCCTAAATATTTTTTCATAAATATTTTGCATAAAAATACTAGATCTAATATTTTCAGGATATTTTTTCAAGGAGATATCTGTTCATTTCTGTTAAATCCTTGTTTCCTTCACAGAAACTTTTCATATCTCCTCTCAGCTTTGATTCATCTACTCTTTATTAATAGACACACTGAGAACAAAAACACTGGTTACTAGAAAATAGATACAAGCCCTCCTTGCTGACCCCCTTCAGCTGAAACTCCTCATACTGCTACTCTATTTGTGGTAGGCTGATAACCCCTAAGTATTTAATTTAAAAAAGAAAAAAACTGTTTGCTGAATAAAAAGTAGGCCAACATTTCAATTCCTCCTTAAATCTTTTGGTTCTAATAGCAGGCATTGTTGGCCATTCTCAAACTGAATACCTGTCTTCTTTATGAACATTTTCAAACTGTTCAGTTTTTTATCAACTCACAAGAAAATGCATTCTATTTCCTTTTGCCCAATTTTAATACAGATAAATTCTTTCACAGAGGTAAAGTCATAAGCCTTCCTTTTTCCTATCCACTTCTGCCTTGCTCAATTACAGACTAGTATTCAACTTAACTAGATCATTCAATTTTTATTGAAAGAAGCATTTCAAAAATAAGTAGCTGTCATTTGTATACAATCAGAAGAAAATGGGGTTACTCACTATAAAGCAGATGTTTCATATACTTGAAGCAGTACGTACCTTTCACCTAAGTCAGAGTTTTTCAATTTCAGCACTAACATTTTGTTTCTGATAACTCGTTGTTGAGAGAGGCTGTGATTTGCATTGTAGGATACTTAATAGCTTCCCTGCCCTCTACCCACTAGATGCCAGTAGCTAGGTCCTAGTTGTGACACAAAAAATGTCTCTGGAATTCACAAATATCCATGGAGGAAGAGGGCAAAATAACTTGTGACTGAGAACCAGTGACCCAATAGATACTGTGTCCTTCCCCATCCTCTTAAGCAAGTCAGACTCCTAAAATATACTATTTTATCTCACGTGTTAAAACAACAAAACAAAACCCACTCCTAACATTCTACCGTAGCAACAATGCATTATATTGAAATGTAACTAGCAAATTTTAGAGCATATGGAGAGGAGGCAAAGTATTCATTGAGTGCTTGCATATGGATGAAAAAAATTAATTAAAACTGCCGTTGTGTATCATTAAAATCTCTCTGGCATGTTAAATTACTGAGGCTGTTCCTAAGGAAGGTGAAGGTAAGATGTCTTTGCTAGTCATTTGGTATGTAATGCCACACTTGATTAACTCCTCTTTCTGTTTCAGATTGTTTTCCTGGAGGTCGTTAAACACACTTCTGACTACCTCCATAAGTACTACTTGGGGTGTTTTATTTGTTTTAATAACAACTTACCCTATTTTCCTTGGGCTGTCTTATAGTCAGCACTATATTATGTTCTGGCTGTTTTCCTAATTTCCAAATCAACTTCTTATAGATTTAAAATCTGTAGATTTAAAAAAGTGTAGGGGAGAAACATTTTATAAATATATCAATATATAGGAAATATACATTTTATATCTATGTGTATATAAAAATTCAGGGGAGAAATATTTTTATATATAATGTATATGAAATATACATTTTATATGTATATGCATATAAAATATATATATCGATCTTGAAAAATATGCAGCCATTTAAAAAGGTATGACAAGATTATTTTGATAATTTATCTCTGAATATTGCTAAGTCGATGCAGACAAGCTCCAGGTCCATCTGCCCCTGGATAGACATATTAGGGAGATGTGTCCTGGAAAGCCCAAGCTAATGGTTGGGAACCAGGACCTTAATCTGCTCCATCAAGCTTTCATACTTAAGGATTTTAGGCTTTGTCTCATAATGATGTCACTGTTCTAGGAATATTGATAAGAGGGTGGGGAGACTAGGGAGAGTTAACAATTTTAGGAGATACAGTTTTCACAACTGAGAAGTTTATAGTTCAGAGAGTATGGCAGACATTTGGCTTTACTTTTTATAATCAGGGCTAGGACATCCACTTAGTTTTCATTTGTACTTCTGTTCAGTCCAGGCCCTACAGCTTATTCGTGTCATGCTAACCAGGGACTTTTACACACGTCATTTTAATAGATTTCATTGGTTTTGTAAAGGTTTTTTTCATTCCTAATAATTTCCTCTTCTTTTTGTTTATAATTACTCCGTTTAATGTTTAAGAAGAACATTGAAGTATCACTATGGAATTATCTTTACTAACACTAGTATTTATAGAGCACACTAGTGGATGATGATCTACCACTCTCGTCATGATAATATGAATATTACTGAGAATTGACTATTTACTATGCACTGTTCTTAAGAGTTACCTATATTAAATTTTCAATCTTTTCAGAAATCCTAGGAAGTTATTATTCTTCAAATGCAGATTACAAAATTAGGCAAAACAGTATTACATAATGTTTACAATAGTTAAAAAAATAGGACAGTCTTCAATTTCAGACACCTTAACTCCTAGGTCAGCGTTTTGAGTTAGGATGGAGTTGTGGTTGGGACACATCCTTGTCCTCTAAGACCTTATTATTGCATAACTGTGGAGCTACTTCCAACATGTAGATTATACATTCAGCCTTAAATCGGAAATTGTAAACCTAAAGTGGCGATTTTTTTGGTGAGTTGGTAAGTTTCTTTAGCAGGAAGTGAAGAAGAGGTTAGGGCAGGGCCAAGTTTCCCAGGATTTCCAAAGTTTGTGCTTTCAAGGTGCGTTGTCTTATTGCAGACTACAGGAGATTGATATATACTTTAGGGGGATGGAAATAATAGTAATTATAGCAAAACCTTTTTATAATGTTTCCTAAATTAAAAAGTTCTCTCGCAGTATAATCTTGTCAAGTTTACTTCTGCTGAATACTTCTGACACCTGTTTTAAAGATAAAATTGAGGCCTCAGATTTGTGACTTTATCAGGACTGCATAATCCTCAACTTCCACTAACAACTGCAATAATGATGGGATTTTTAATTTTAAATGCCTAAGTAATTTTCCTCAAACTTCCTGCCTCCCTCAATAAACACATAGGCATATACACACACACATATCCCATGTGGAACATGTTACCTCTCTCCTCCACATGCATGCAGCCACCCACGTGCAGCCACCCACATGCCCACACACACAGCACATACACACACAGTTGCATGTCGCATCTCACACGCAGTTCTTACTGGATTCCTCTCCTGTTTCTCAAGTCCTGCGCACAGATGTAATAACATTTGTAGGTTTTCCTCAGCCAACTGAAGATCATTTATGTCCCCAAGTGATCCTGGGTTCTTTCTGTATAATCCCTCAAAGCCTAGGTTATGCAGATTTTGAAAGCAGATATTTGGGTAATTGATTTTTTATTAAAAATATTCAAAGGTAAATAATCAAAATAACCTGGAAGTATACTTACTTTGAAAATTACTGAAGCTTTCCAAGGGTCAATATGTTTGGCATTCTTTTCTCTCAAGAAACTTTATTGGTGAAAAAAAGGAAGAGAAGGGAAAAAAAGAGGAGGGGTGAGAATCCTATAATGGTCAATTAAAATGCCATAGTTAACAACAGCAGTGTATATTCTGAGGCCATGTCCTCTGGAAGGTGAAGCACATTTTCTGATGAGTAAACTCGACTCTATTAAGGGTTGTTTGATTAAAGTAAAGGGCACTAAATCAGGGTCAGCATAGGACAGGGATGAGGAGAGAACTAAAATCTTCAAGTAGGAACTCACAAAAGTTCCTATTTTTTTCAAAGCACAAAGGCTCTCTTCCAGTAGTACCAAACCAGTAATTACAACTTACATGTCCATTTCCATTGCTATTATTGGTATCATTATTATTAGTATTGAGTAAGATGTTTACTGTAAAAATCATCTTTCCTTGTCACAACAGGAGATAACTTAAAGAGGACCTAGGAAAGGTGGCTGAAAGCGAATTCTTTTCCTTTTTAATTTACATTAAAAGAAGTCCTCATCTCTCTTGGCCACTCTATATTTCTCAAACATTACATATCACATTTTTCAACCAGATGGCTTAAGTGAAATGTTATTAGGCTGCTACCTAACCACTTCTTCTTTGCCCCCAGGATTCTGCAGATTCATTTCTGCCAAAGAACAGAGCTCCAGGGTAGCGAGACTGCTGCCTGCCACCCCACCTTTTCTGTCCTGGTTCACAGCTGGAGGGGTATCAGCATGACAGCTGCATTGCATTTCCAGACTACTTGGATTTTCCCCACTGAGCTCTCTACACAGCAGAAGTGTTCCTGCATGTCACAATTTGATGCATTAAATTATTCAATGTCAGGAAAACCTGAAATAGTGCCTTAGTATTCTATCAGAGAAGTATGGCTAGTTCATCATGTTAGAAGCTCTTCCCAGTGCATTTGAATGAACCCTTGCATCATGTTTGTCAAATATAATCCATTAGCAAATAATAAAACAGAAGTTAAGAAATAACATTTGATAATTTAAATACAGGAATATTCTGTGAAATTGCCCACACTTGTGGAAAAGGTCTGAGATTTAGAACTCAGAAAAGAGAAAACCATCTGGGTCCCGGAAGTTAACTGGTGTCTAGAAAACAGAAACTCAGGACTTGCTCTGGAATCCTAAGAATATCAAGACTTGTAATCAACAAAGCTGCAGTTAAAGACCAAGCGCACACTAACTATGTGGCACTAGGATTCCCACAGGTGGTGGAAGGAAATGCTAATGCCCCTTTCTAGCAAACTGTCTCAGAACAGGAACTCAACAACTTGATCTAGTACCGGAGTAGGGTAGTCTTGAATCACTTTCTTACACTTTCTGAGTTGTGGATATAACCAACCTCGGGATCAAAACTAGATATAATATTAATGAAGTTCAACAGGATTTGGGTAATGTGAGGATCTATAGTTAAGCAATAAGTGTTTTCTGCTTTCCTACTTTCTTCTAAGACTCCTATTCTTAGATGTTTCCACCTAATTACACATGGCACTTGAGGACAATGACAAACTTATGGTGGACTGAGAGCCACCCTTCTCTACACTCATTGATTGTATCTTTAACTGGCCAATAGTCTGTCTGGTAAAAGTCCAGCCATTGTTAATATAACAATAGTTTGCACCACATCCATGTAACCTGGCAGTCAAAGACAGTGGACTGGAATGCACATGTCTGAACAATGACAACTTCACTGTACTAGTCAGTGGGGGCGGTAGATGCCATTGAGTGAGCATGTGTACTGTGTGGCAATAGCATTCAAAAATGACTGAACGAGTAGAGTAGCAAATCTGCGTGAAATATTGCATTAAGCTTGAACATTCCTCCACAGAAGCTATTTGGATAATTCTGAAGACTGTAGCTATGGGAAACCAGTGAATGGCAGCTTCCTCATGACAACATGCCCACTCATGCATCTTGTCTCCTGCAGTTTTTTGGCAAAACACCAAATCACCCAGGTGACTTATCTTCCCCTACAGCCAAGATTTGGTACCCTGTGACTTCTGGATTGGCCCCAAACTAAAATCACCTTAGAAAGGGAAGAGATTTCACACCATTGACGAGATTCAGGAAAATATGATGGGGCAGCTGATGGTGACTGGGAGAACTGTGTGAGTTCCCAAGGTGCCTACTTTAAAGGGTGCTAAGGCTTCATTGTCCCATGTACAATGTTTCTTGTATCTTGTGTCTTCTTCAATATCTCTCATTTTCATATTCATGGCTGTATATTTTCTGGACAGACCTTGTGTTTGTGTGTGCATTTGTGTGTGTGTTTTTGTTTTTCCTCTGAAAGCAAACATGGCTTCAACATTTTGGGGGGTCTGGCTGGAGTAAAAGAAAGAAAAGGAAGAAATCTTAAGAAGTACATTCATTTATCTAATATAACACACAAATGAATTATTTTATTAAATCATAGCAGTTATAAGTACATTGATTTTACAGTATTTTTTTTAATTTTAGATTACACAATAGTATAAAATATTTTTTCACAATTTCACTTTATATAAAATAATTTCAACCATCTCAAGGGATGATGCTTATAAGTTTAAAATATTTAATCTGAGAATATCTTAAAAAGCTACATTTATCAAATGCTTTCATCGCACTGAGCAATAGTAGTTAAACATTTTATATTTATATTATTTTATGTAAAATTCCCCATACTTCTTTGTCAAGTATATTATATAGATTAACTTTGTAAATTAAATTATGGTTTAGAGAGGCTTTTTTAACTTATAATTCAAATGTAAAGAAATAATTCAAACTCAAAATTTATATTTTATATATAACTTTCTAAGTAAAATAATAATCACTTTCTATTAATTATCTTATGCTGCTTACCAAATTACTCCAAGATTAATGATTCACAACAGCAATGATCATTTATTATCTTTCACAGATTTCATGGGTCAGGAATCTGGGTGAAGTTCACCAGGTTGGTACAGAATTAGTCTTTCATGAAGCTTCAGTCAGTTGGCTGGAACTGCAGTCATCTGAAGGCTTGACTTCCGAGGGGGCTCGTTCACAGAACTCGTAGGTATTTCGAATGCTGTCTAGAGGCCTCAGTTCTACTTCTCATTGGCCTCCCCATGGGAATGACTCTTAAGGATTTTCTTGGCCTGGTGCCGGGCTTTCCCAGAGAAAGCAAGAGACCAAAGAAGTAACAATGACTTTCACTACCTAAACTCAGAAGACATGTGGCATCATCCCTGTACAATGTGGATCACACAAGCCTAGCCCTTTTGATATGGAATGGAAGTGTGTGCGTAAAGGAGTGAATGACAGTTGAGGGAGGGTTATTACAGGCCATCCTGGAGATTGACTACCTCATGCCCAAGATTAGAAGCAAACAAATAAAAACACTATACTGGCATTCATCCTACAGCTTATCTTTCAATACTTGCTCCTATTAATTTATTCTTCTATGTATCTCTGTCATACTAATTGGATATTTTGCTGTTTCTTATTTACATTCAAGCTTTTCACTCTGCCTTTTTTCCATGCTCTCCTCTGAACCTAGACTTTCCTCTGTTTATCCTATTTATTCATGCCTCCAACGCTCTCCATATTTAGAGACTCAACCCAATTTCTTCTTTCCTGAGCCACGTTTCTAATGTCCACATCCTTTACTGTTTGAAATTAATCTCCTGTCATTTTTTTAATAATTCCATATTCTATCTTTTTTGGCTTTTTACAGCATTTCTGTATTACTTTATATGAAAAATATGTAAGGGTATATGTTATTTTTTATACTAAATTTTGACATCTTTTAAATCCCATTCAATTCCTTATTCACCTTTTTAATGACTACAGTATCTAGGATTATTGTATTGTGCATTAGAGACTCTCAATAAATGTTTGCTGAAGAAATCGGTTTAATCTATCTGAACAGGTAAAATTAAAGAGAGAAGATGGTAGATTATTCATTAATTTTTTCTTTAATGAAATCAAAATATGCTTCATTCTAGGTACTATAAAAATAAAGCTTTAGCTCTTATTTTAATAAGAATATTAATAGATTTCATGTTTGATTACTTATTTTATACAATATATGACACATAATAATTTAATTTTCACAATAAATCTGTGGGGAATACCAGTTGTCTCTTCTATTATTTAATTATTAAATTGGAGATCAAAGAGGTTAGTTTGTAACAAAGCCCAAGATGAACCCATGTCTTTTTTAATCTAACACATACTATTTTTACCTCTTCTGAAACAGCATCACAGACTTTTGCTGCTGAAGTCTGTGACAGACAGCATAATTGTTACAGAACAGGCGGGGGGGTTCACAATATACTGTTATGGAAAGGATCCCCCCCTTCTCTCTCTGGGCCCCCCTCCACCCCGCAACAGACACACACACATACTAGGTTCGAAATGCCCGCCGCCAGAGGAAAGATGTCTCTCAGTGCCAGAGACTGGTGAAAAGGAAAGAAATTACTTATTTAAAAGTTACACAGACTTAGAATAATGACTTAATGTCTTCATTAAGATACTAAATTCCCCTAGAATACCCACAGATGGACAGTCCTTCCCTCTCCCTCTGCCCAGTCTGGGGTACCGTATCTCAGGAAAAGAAGTAGAAGTCCATGATTCAGGCTCTCAGCATCATCAGCTGTGTGGCTGCTGGGATCTCTAGTTAATCCAAAGCCATGTGGCACCTTCTCGTGGCCCATCAGCAAGAGTCCTTTCACCCCTTTTCTTCCTGGCAAAGTCTCTCTTGCTGCCTAAGCCGCGTGGCAAAAAGGAGCACCCCAAAGCTGCGTGGTCCTCTGTCTTCTCCCCCAAAACCACATGGTCCTCCCTCTCTGACTGCCACGCCTGGGTTTAAATCCCAGCGCCAGTCTTCCTCTGCAGCCCCATTTCTGACTCCTCCTACAATCAGTTACACCTGCCAGCATTCCCATATTCTTCCAGCTTTACTGGGCTGCCATAGTAAGTCTGAGCAGGTGTGGCCCCATGGCATGGAGCCAATCATCTCCAAGCTCTCATGCAGGCCCTGTAACCAGGGGGAGTTGCCCCCCAGTTCCATCTTGGGTAGAAGTCACTCCCATCTCCCTGGCTCAAAGCAAGGCCACAGCTATTTAACATATCTGTGAAACCAGTTAAAGGTTATAGATACGTTAAATGACTGTGCCAGGGGCAAGCTGCAAAGCTGTTGCCAAACAAAATAGCTCTGAATGGCCCTGCTCCATGTGTCCCTTCCCCCAGCTCAGGCTTGTGGGGGTAAGGACATCCTATATATATTTTTCTAATATTTCCTGGACACCTTGAGTTCTGGACCCCATTACAAATCCCTATTTGGGGCCCTCCTCTTGGCTGCACCCCATTTCATAATCTTGCATTATTCCCATATCATTTAAATATATTAGAAACTATAGAACATGGGCAGAAACTGATTAATGTATAATAATTTCAAAATCATTAGAATTTCACCTAAAGAAAGAGATATTTATTAATGGAGTTAATTTAAGTTCTTGTATCCAGTACATGGGAAACTTAGAGGCGCTATTGTAATTTTCAAAGCCGGTTTCAAAGATTTTACACAGATACATGCACATGGATATAAACTCAGAGAAACCTAACATTTGCCATTAAAAACTCCTAAAAAAAAGAAAACTCCTAAAAAGGCACATAGGCCTTCACCTTTACAGTAAGAAATTGGCCTTTGTAGGCGAGAAGCCTCACTGTTTCTCATTTAAAAGAGTTATTGTACCTACTCCATCACAAGGTCATCCTAGCCCTTACTATGCTGACCTGAGACACAAGCAACGCCACAGGGGCAGCAGTCAAGGCCAGAACTGGCAATTAGCTCTTCCAGGATCTGATTTCACTGACCTACCTTTGCTCCCTGTTAATTAGAGGAGAAAATGTATGACAGCTTTTCAATACTATAGAAACCAAAAAACTTGCACTAACCAAGCAACAGGAAGTCAACAGGGGCATCGTGGCTCTTGGATAACCACCTCCTGCAGTGGCAGCAGGAGGTTTCCTGGGTGATCATGAGAAAGTCACCCAAGCTGACAAAAGACCATCCTACCTGCTGACACAGCCCTACAGACATGGTGATAGTGTCCTTTCAGTTATTAGTAATTAATCCATACAAAATGATAAACTATAGGAGACCATTCTGCGTGGTGTGGGCCCAGCTCTCACTCGGAAAGGCCAGTGGGAAGCGAGGTCAGGCACACAGGACCCACGCCCACAGATAGGTTCTCCTGTGGGGAATCAGGCCTGCATTGTACCTAGGCTGCATGGAGACTTGCTTTTGCTAAAACTCCCTCACCCTGAATTGAGGCAGCAAATGTTTACAGCATATATTTAAAGTAACTTCCTAAAATCTATGCTAAACCTTCCAAGGAGGAGTGTAACCAGTTCAACCACTTTTCCCTTTACATTTGCAAATATCCTTCCTTTTTGATGTAATTAGCAACATCCTCTCCTGTGTTTTCTGTAAAAGGTAACCACCTAAAGTGAACCTGTGCATAGTAAATGAGGACCATCCTCAGTATAATGTGCCCAGAAAACCAATAAAAGCCTGTCAAAACAAGGGTCAGGTTGCTCTCCACTTGTGAGAGTGGTCTTGCTGTCCCTTTTCCTCCATAGGACTCGGTGGTCCGTGTGAATTTGTCCATTGCAGCCGCAACACACAGATACCACGGTCCGGGTCTGCATCAGTAAACAATGAGTACACGTGGTCGGGAAATGGGGAAATAGGACAAACTCTAATTTCCAGGGCAAATTCCTCAGGCAGGTGTAATAAATTGAGGCTTATATTATTGATTAGATGTAACACTAAGGATTATAAAAAATATGTCTGTATCCTGAAACATAATTTCAAAATGTATACCCTAAAATAAAAATAAAACTATCCTCACTTTCCTGGCAAGTTATATAAGAAACACACACCATGGCCAGTTAATTTTGAGAATATTTGGCCTGAAAAAATCATTCAAAATACAGCTTGTTAGTTATTTGTTGCTTTTATTTTTTTTATTTTGTCTGTTTTTCTTGTTATTGTGGTCTGCTCTTGCCATGCGCGTGACTTCAGAGCTGGGCAGGGAAACAATCAACAATTGTACTGTTACACGATCCCCTAAGTGTGTGTATGTGTGTGTGCCTTTGTTTCTGCAAATCTCTTGTAATTTTACCAAACCTGGTGATTGCAGACAGATGGCCTTTTTCCATCTAATGAGTAAGATGCCCAGCTTTCCTTTTTTTTTTTTTCACACAACCCCTAGACTGAGTTCTTTTTTCAGCAACCTCCACTCTTTTTGATTTGGGAAAGGAAAACATGTCCCCCCTCTATCTTCTCTGGGAGAGGCAAAAAACATGTGATATTTATTTACTCCTATGAATTATAATCAAAGTAGTTTTTCTTTCCTTAATGTAGAATAGATGTATGCCATGGGAGAGAACGGTCAAACCGCCAGTTGTAGCTTTTCTTATGCTGCCTCATAGGACATGGATTTTGCCCTTGCTGAATATATAATATATTGTTTTTAGCTTTGAAACATTAACTAGAATTCCAATAAACAAAAAATCATTTAAATTTCTGTTACTGTAGTTTAAAATAACCCATTTACATTCTAATGTTTCCGTTTACTTCAGATTTTCTGCCTCCACATGAGTGAGGGTTACTCCAATTAAGGTGCTTTTCATCTTCAGAGTCTTTTACAAACAGCCATTTATTACAGCCGTGCATGTAGTCAGATAATGGCTTGGGATCTCTCAAGGGCTTCTTAAATTATGTTTCAAAGGATACGATGATTAGCAGTCTCTGTCTACTGCAGCACAGAAGGTGACTCTTGCCTAAGTCAGTGTGCCAGAGACAAATTAGCCTGAGTATCAAATATATAGATGAAAAGCCTCCTCTCTTTCTCTTTTCTTTTTTCTTTCCCTTCTTCCCTCTCCTCTCCCTTCCTTCCACCCTTCCTTTCTCTTTCCATTTAGCTTTCCTTCTTTCCTCCCTCATTCCTTCCCTTCCCCTTCCCCTCCCCCTCTTCCTCTCCCTTCCCATTCCCTTCCTTTCATTCTTAATTACACAGGATGACAGGGAATAGTTTGACTTTTTCTCCTCCAGGAGTAAAGAGATATCTATCTGATTTCATAGCTTGAAGATGGATGTGAAGGCAATTGAATGTCTCTTCTTACCCATAACGAAAAATTGTGGAGCCAGAAAGGGAAGGCCAGGACTGTCATAACAACAGCTGCTTTCACACTGAGATATCCCCTCATTTTATACACCCATTTCATCAGAAAAATATTTCTGTGTCATGAATAAATACAAGAGTCGTCATGCTATCTTGGTTTATAACCAAGCAGCCAATCACAAAGGCTCATATGACACACTCTTCAGGTGCAGATCACTGATAGTCCTAGTAAAGACATTTCTTATGAAATCTGATTATTTTATAAAAGTTTAAAAAAAACAGTATTGTCACCACTAAAAAGTAGTACTGAACTACTTAGGGTGGTGCCAACGTAAAGAATATAATTATCATGACAATAATCCAAATATTTATGTAAAGGTGTTATGAAAAATGTGGAGTATTTCTATTTCAATTATAAATTACAATATCTAAAGTGAAGTGATCCAGAGATTCAGTCATTAGTTTAGCTGCTTAGATCTGGACATCTTGAACCTAAAAAAAAAAAAAAAAAATTTTCCTGCTGGTTCCAATGACATTAAGACAAAGAACACAGGAGGCACCCTTTCCTCTGATCATGCCTCTCCTACCTGTGCACTCTGTGTCCAACTCTCCCCATCACTGCACTGCAAATCTCCTAGTCTCAAGTATGCCACTTAATAAGAAAACAATTAAGAAATATCAGAGTACATTCAGATTTTCCAAGAATATATGATACAAATTACGCTATATTAGGATAGTTCCAAACTTGAAAGTCCTAGCCCCATCATACATTTTATGTCTATTTATCTCTAGCTATCATCTATTAGCTATGTATCTATTTATTGTGGACCTTGAGAAGGAAGACTCACTTGATATAAACCTTGAGAAGGAATGTATCTGCTGAAATGGACTTTCCGTGGTTAACTGAGGGCCCAGATTTTATGAATAATAAGAGTCTAGAGGCCATTTGCTGACATGGCTGTCTCACATATTCTATGTACTGGGGAATTCCTCAGGCTGAACTGCTGACTTCTCACCATATGCCCTGCTTGTTTACTACTTCTGATTCAAATGTTATAAGAGAGTTCCTATTGTTGTTTTGTTTTTTTTTCAACCAATGGACTAAGACCTGCCCTGTACAGTCAGAACTGCTCCATAATGACCAATTAGGGCACATGATGCCAATCAATCAAGACATCATAATTAGGGCCAATCAAAAGTGCACATATTTGGATATCTCATTTACATAAAATGGACCTAATTGGGAAATTGGTGGAAAATTTCACTATAAAAGGTGGCTTCCCTTTGTCTTGGAAGAACAAAATTTAGGTGGCTATCAAAATCTGTGTCTCCTGGGCTGCCTATATTTTTACTCAAATAAATGTTTTCTTCAAATAATTATTTTTATTAAATTTATTGCAGTGACATTAGTTAATTAAATTATATATTTCACCTTTATAATTTTATGACGCATCACCTGTACATTGCATTGTGTATTCAGCACCCAAAGTCAAATCTCCTTCCATGACCATTCACTTGACCCCTTCTACCCTTCACCAACCCTCCAACCCCACATCCTTCTGGTAACCATCATACTGTTGTCTATATTCATGAGTTTTTATTTGTTATCTACTTGGTTCATTTGTTGCTTATGGTTGAGTAGGATTCCATTGTAAAGAATATGTACTACATTTTCTTTATCCAGTTATCGATCGAGAGACAGTTGGATTTTCTCCATATCTTCGCCACCATAATAATGCTGCAATGAACATAAGGGTGCATATATTTTTGCAAACAAATGTTTCCAATTTTTTTAGGTAGATACATAGAAGAGAGGTTGCTGCATTATATGCTGACTCTATTCTTAACTTTTGAGGACCTTCCTACTCTTTTGCATATTGACTGTACATTTATATTCCCATCAGCAGTGAATACGTGTTCCTTTTTCTACATAACCTGTCCAACACTTATCAGTCGTGTTGTTAATAATGGCCATTCTAACAGGTGTGAGGTGGTATTTCACTGTAGTTTCAATTTTTATTTCCTTAATAGATAGTGTAGTTGAGCCTTTTTTCATTCATTTGATGGCCATTTGTCTTGTCTTTTTGAGAGAATTGTCTGTTCAGGTCCTCTGCCCATTTTTAAATTGGATTGTTTGTTTTGTTGTTGTTGTTGAGTTGTATGAGCGCTTTATATATTTTGGATATTAACCACTTGTCAGAGCTGTTATTTTCAATCAAAATGGAATAATATTGGTAGGAAAACAGACACACAAAGGGGACAGAATTAAGAGCCCAGAAATAAACCTACAAACCTTTAAGTATGTGGGCAAATAAGCTTTGACAAAGTGATAAGGGACTCAAGAGTTGGAAAATTTTAGTTTAAGGTAAAAAGTTATAAGCCTAGCAAGTAATGTATATGTTAAAGCTTTTGCTTCAGAAACTATAGATAAGGCCCACCCTGGCTCCTGGGAAAACAGCTGACCTCCTGGGGCACCACCTGGGGACAACTGGAGGCATCGGGCCTTTGTGTTCCAGGGAGAGACAGACGTCTACCTGCCCCTGGGAACAGCTAACTGCCCAGAACAGGAATGTTGCAACTTCTTCCACTTAATCCTCCCTGTATCTCAAAGCCCTCACCACACCTTGTTTATTCCCTGCTATAAAAACGTTGGCCTGGAAAGAAAAGACAAGATGGTCTGTTCGGGTATGAACCCGCCATCTTCTCAGATGGCCGGCCATCTGAATAAAGTGCCCATAAAGATTCAAACGCTGTCATTGCTTATTGGCTTTGGTAGTGACAGGCAGCCCAAATGCCAGTGTCTTTTCCAGTTTTAAAAGGAGCCAAATATACAATGAAGAACCAAAGTCTCTTTAATAAACGGTGCTGGGAAAATTGGAAAGCCATATGCAAATGAATGAAATTAGACTGCTGTTTGTCCCCATATACAAAAATGATCTCAAAATGGATCAAACAACTAAATATAAAACTTGAAACAATACATTACACAGAAGAAAATATAGGTGTTAAACTAATGGACCTTGGTCTTAGAGAGAATTTTATGAATTTGATCCCAAAGGCAAGGGAGATAAAAGCAAAAATAAATGAATGAGATTATGCCAAACTAAAAAGCTTCTGCACAGCAAAAGAAACCATCTACCAAACAGAAAAGGAATCAACTGCATTGGGGAAGATGTTTGATTTTTTTTTTATTATAGTCTAAAGTTAATTTTGTGTTTACACTGTCTTGTGGAAAGTGACTTGACACTCTTTAACCCTGAATTTTCTTTTTTATAAAATGGGAATCTCTACTTTAGAGAATTGTTTTGGATATTAAAATAATAATATATTTGTAAAGTAATTGTAATGTAATTGACATGGTAGATATTATTTCAATAAATTTTCTTTTAGATAGTGAATTTCTTTCTAGTTCAAGTTATAAAATGTAGCTGACCATTTCTCTAGTATTAGGATCTTAAGTTGACATTCAGAAGGAAAATACATTGTACATGTACCCATCTATTTAATGTGTTTCAAATTCAAAATATGGATCAAGTATAAACACTGAAGTATGGATGGTTGAACACATATAAGAAAAAGTACAAACATACTAGTAGTCAAATAAAAGCTAACTAACCACAAAATAAATTTTCTATTTATAAATATGATGCTCATTATTGGCCAATGTTGTTAAAAATCAAAATTCAATGGAATAAATTTAAAGATCAAATTGGTTTAATTCAGTGACTCATGAATCAGGTCGCAGACCCTCTAACAAACAGGAGGGAGTTCTGAAGGAAAAGCTCGAAAAGGCAGAAAGAGTGGGCAACAAGGCAGTTATTTATCAAAGACTGGATCATTTCAGGCAAAGTCGCTTTTCTCTGGGGAAAGTCAAAGGGTCTGTCAGGCAAATTGCCTCACTGGTGCTGACCAAGAAATTCCAGATGGCTTGATTAAGGTTATAAGATTTGACTTTGGGTGGTGGGCACACAATACAATATACACATGATATATCATAGAACTGTACACTTTAAAACTATATCATTTTATTAACCATTGTCACCCCAATAAATTTAATAAAAAAAAGGAAAAGAGTACATTCACGGGAGAGACTGAAACTGCAGTTAGGTTAGGTGTTAAATCTCAGCTGGATGACATGGACTTAGGCCGAGTAATTTTGAGCCTCTGGTTTCTTTTTTAATAGTGTATCAGAAATTGGCAATTTTATTTCTTACTGGGCAGTGCTAGGTGGCAGTCACTTCTTATAAGGTCATTTGCTCTACTCGATGTCCATTCCTTTTGTAGGATGATGCCCAACCCACTGAGCCACACCAATCAGGGCACATTCATTCTGATTCCCCATCTTCACTTCTAGAAATTTATCCTTAGGAAAAAATATTTTTGTGTAAATACTTTTGTAAAACAATTAGAAATGACATGAATATCTAATGAGAGTATATTAATTGATTAAATGATTATATTCCAATAAAGCATAAAGTGCAAAAATAATGCCATGGAAATATTTTTTCATGGCACTGGGAAATAAGCATTATATGTTTTTAAGTGGAGAAATGCAAATTACTAAATTCATGTATAATATGATCTAATTTTATTACACATCTATATTTATATACAGGCTTTAAATATTTTATATAGGAATGTATATTGTATTTTTAGTAAGAGTAAAGCAAAAAAATTATATCTTGCTTCATTTTCTTTCTTTCTTGTTTCCTTTTTTCTTCTGTTTCTTCTGTTGGTGTATATTTCATACATGTTAAGTATGTGACACACAGAGAAAATTGGATTTAACACAATCATTTGCTTTTTTCCCTAACCCCAGGTTTCTATTGTAGGTGATGGAGTCATTTTTGGTGGTGCCACCAAGAAAAGAAGGAAAAGCACAGACCACACGCAGGTCCTCCACATTTCCATCCTTTGCCTGATGAATGATAAAACTGCTGTTTCTACCGATCAATCAGAATGAAAATACTTGTTAACCAAACATTGGTTAAGATTATCTTCTTGCCCCAGGTGCCAGGTCTTTGGCTCACTCTCAGCCTGACCCAGTAGAAGGACTGTCTTTAGCAGCCTCTCCTGAGAGTAAGGCAGCCCCAGGAGGCCTCAGGGGAAAGCGAAATCTCAAATCTCAAATTGGTTATTCTTGCCACTCCTACTCATCTTACTTTCCTACACTTGGTGCTTTCACCCTTGTTTGCTACTCCTGATAAATGAAAACCACTGTTGTGTAACCCTTGAGAAACTTGCATATAACGTAGTCAGAGGGTTCTTCCTACTGCAATAGTCCTTCTGGCCCTCACAGAGGAGATGCATTCCACACTTCTTGTAACATCATTTCAAAGAAAGCCTCTTCTTAGTAAGTCTGGATTTTTTTTCTTTTAATTTGGCATGAAAATGGTATACCAGAAGAAGAAGAAGAAGGAGAGAGTTTGGCCAAATATATAACCTGAATATCTCAATATTTACAAAGTAAAACAAGGATAAGGACTCTCCAAATAGTTTGAAAAAGAACCATCTCAGGAACTCATTGATAACTGAAAATGTTTGCAGGCAAAATTGAGAGAGATGTAATCATTTTCAAATGCAAGCTTTATTCTCTTGATAGCTAGAAGAAAAAAGGGAGAGTCTAGGAGGAGTTACAATAGAAAGCATTTAATGCCTAATATGAGTTGTGATTTGCATGCACTACAGCAACTATCACCTGAACATTCACTGTTGCTGATGAATAGAGTGAGGGCTTCAGAGTCAGACAGACGTGGGTTTAAATTTACATCTATGAGTTAGACACTGAGTAATCCAGCATTAAAAATGATAACAGTAAGAATAATAATAATGTATTGATATAGAGTATATTATACATAATATTGATTAACTTGTACTGAACAGTTACTATGTTCCAGGAATAATACTAAAAACACACTATCTCATCTAACTCCATAGGCTTTATATAATGCAGCTGTACTCAATGCTCACGTATTTATCAATGAAGAAACTGTCACACAGAGGCTTAAAAAGACCCCCACGTGCCTGGACTGGTGTGGTTCAGTTGGCTGGAGCGTTGCCCCATGGATGGAATGGTCGCAGGTTTGATTCCTGTTCAGCTCACATTCCTAGGTTGGGGCTTTGGTCCCTGGTCCTGGCATGCATGAGAGGCAACCCATCGACGTTTCTCTCTCACATGGGTTTTTCTCTCCCTCCCTCCCTCTCTTCCTCCATTCCCCTCTCTCTAAAATCAGTGTGTCCTTGGGTAAGGATTCAAAAAAAAAAAAAGTCAGACTTACCTGATGAATCTGAGATTTGAACCCAGGTACTCCTTATGTTATCACCGTGTACCTACCTTCCACATCACATTGACAATATTTATAAATTAACTAAACTCACTAAATTAGTTTCTGTTATTTTTTTCTCTTGTAGAAATCAGCTAATAATATGTACCTCAAGGTTTTTTTTTAAAGATTAAATGAGGCAATAAAATTAAGTGATTAGCTTAATGAGCAGTAAAAGTTAAGATTTCAATAAATAATAGCTCTTAATCTATTGTAAGTGTGAGTACTAAGGCTCAGAAAGGAAAAGAAACTCACTCAAGGTCATACAGGTAGCAAGTAAAAGAATTAGGATTCAAAGTCATGTCTCTCTTACCCGGAGACTGTTTTCCACCACAGCTTGTTCTCTCAAATGAGTAAGATAAATTGAATCTTGATTAATAAATGAAACAGTGCATTTGCTTTTATCATTCTATTGCTTTTGGAAAGTATTTTCGGCTGTTCTCTTGTGGGAAGGGCTGTGAGACCAACAGGACCTTATGTCTTATTGATTGCTTCTCCATCTGGCATGATTGAGTAAGAACGCAAGACTTAGGAGGAAAATCAATTCACTCTCAGCTGTCGCCTTTCTCTCCTCCTTACTGGTGTTTTACAACATCTGCTTGCTGCTGTTTCTTTCATGCCTATGATTCTTAATCATTTTTTTTCCAGTTTAAAATTGCATTATTCTCTAGGGGTGTCCTCCTCGCACATTGTTAAATAATGCAGAACATAATGCAGAACATGCAGTCCCAGCATGTTCTGTCTCTGTCCCTGGTGAGTGGACAAAGGCAGAGCAGATGTGGCTCACTGTCAGACAGAGGTATCAGAAGCTCTCCAAAGTCGTCTCCGTGGAAGGCCTGAATTATTCTGTACCTCGTATGAAAGGGTAAGAAGAGTAAGATCATTAGGGCTTGGAACTGGTGGTATGTACATCACCCACGGAAGACTGAAGAACACAACAAACTGAGATGCAGAGAACCTTCTCAATTTAAAAGGAGCCATCTCAGACTATACATAGAGGCAAAAAAAGAGAACAAGAGAGAAATAACCATTTATGTGAGTTTGTGGAATAAAAGAAGCAAAATTAAATGGAACTGCAAAAAGGGTTGTGGTCTCCTATTTTGTGAGTTCATTGAAATACAAACCCAATAGAAGATACTTTAAATGTATTGTATGAGTGTGTTTGAAAGACAGAAAGTAAAGTATTTCATCTACCAGATTTACTTATTTAATGTCTATTTGCTTCACTAGACTACAAGTTTCACAGTGCAGAGACTAACTTGTTTGCTGTTCTTTTTTCAGGTAGTAGCAAACTGCCTCGTATTGTCCCTAGAACACAGTAGCTGCTCCAAAAAGGTTTATTCGATGAATGAATAAATTGATGAACAAATTCAGGAGGAGATGGAAAAAACTGGGATTCAAGAGAAGGTAAGCGTCTTTAAGAAATCAGTGAGCCATTGTAAGAGAGAGGAGAAGAAAATACAAAAGGAGCCGTGCATGAAAACTAATGGTGCACCCAGTTTCTCACCTTTGATGCAGGCTTGCCTTCTTTAAAGACCATCAAAGCTGGTGAGGCAGCTGAAGCAGAGAGGAAGCAGACAGGCTATTCAGGTATCAGCAAATACTGACATGATGCAGATGGCTGTGGGTTAAATGAGATATTTTTTGCTCTCTTAAAACCACTTTCTCTCACCCAAGCAAAAGCCACAGCACCCTGAGGCTGGTGTAGTGTTCAGTTAACACACTATTTACATGGGGCTAGAGTTGTGGACTTATGTCTGTCTCTCCATTAAACTTCAACCATTTAGAAGCCAAGCGGTTGTATTACTTATTTGCCTTGGAATCTTAGAGGACTATAGAAAACATTCAATCCATGAATAAATAAATTGAATAAGTGAATAAACACAAAAATGTGTAAATAGCTTTGTTCATTTTTGTCAAATACGTTTTTGTCAAAATGTTTAATGAACAGAGGATTCCTGGAAGATGGCAGAGTGAGAAGCACTGGGAATCTGTCTCCCCATCTAGACAACAATTATATTGTAACTCTCTTGAAACTCTGTATTCTATTCAAAGCCTTGCAACTTCCAGGAGAAGGCCTTGGATGATGGTAAATTGTGGTTAATTGTTGTCAATTTCCTCTCCTAGCTTGGTAGCAGTTAATCATCTTCTAACCCTAGCCCTGTGGCAGGCAGCTGTGTACACGTTTCTGGCACAGCTTGCAGGGACCAGTATGGGCAATATGGACCCTGTCCTTCAAATATCAGGGATTTGGTCTCTGACCACTAATTGTCAGTTCTGACTGAAGACACGGAGGGGCAGACACAGAGGTGGCAGCCATTGTTGCAACCTTCACTGCCATTGTCACTACTTAAAATATCCAAAAGTTGGCCAGAACCCAGCTGTTCATCAATGATGAATAGATAAACAAAATACGATATGTGCTTACAATAGAATGCTATTCAGCCTAAAAGAGGCAGTTATTCTTGAGGGTGTTATTCTTAGTCAATTAAACAAAAAGAGGAATTCTGTGTGATTCCACTTATAGAGGTCCTTAGAGTAGCTAAATTTACAAAGACAGAAAGTAGAATGGTGGTTGCCAGGGGCTCAAGGGAGGGAGGAACGAGAAATAGCTGATCAATGGGTGTAGAGCCTCAGTTCTGCAAAAGGGGGATGGTCGCACAACACCGTGAACAGACTTAATGCTGCTGAACTACACTCTTAAAATGGTTAAGATACTAAGTTTTATGTTATGTGTAATTTAACCACAATTGGAAAAATATTTAAAAACATATTTACTGAGAAAAAAGTTAAATGCACAGGGATACATGAACATTTATTATAGCTATATTTTATTAGTTTTCCACTAAGCTAAATGATCTATATTAAAATACTAGATTATATAAGAGTATATTAGATTTGATATCAATACGTATTCTATACTCTATACACTCGTAGTCTATATTCCTCACATTAAAAAGAAATAATCCTGTTACATTTTGCAGATACAAGAAATGAGATGTGGAAGATTAACTCACCAAATATCATAAAACTCAAAGAGGATCGTAAGGATGCAAACCAGTTCTGTCCCTGAGATTCAATGACAAATAGAAAAAAGCTTGAGTATAAGCCAAGGTATCCAATTTATATAAAATTAATCATTATTGTCCCTCACTTGACTGCATCATGCCAACTCTTCTACCAAAAAACAAATAAGCAAAACACAACAAACAAGCAAAAACAAACAAACAATACAATCAACCAACCAAACAAAAAACACAAAGCCTCACTCCTAAGCGAAAGCGAGAGAGGTACTATGTAATATTCAGAGTCAAACTAGCACCACAGCTGCCCAAGAAGCGGCGAACAGAACGCGTGGGAAACCTGCTACTCTTCTCCAGGAGAAACAGCACCACCTGTGATTGTAGGCCACACCGCCGGCCCCCAGAGTGTGGTGCCGAGTGGTGTCACCTCCCAGACACGAATTTCAGTGATATCTCTACCTCTGCACTAAGGCAAAGCTGTCATCTGGAAATAGAATTTTCAGCTTGTTTGAATTCAAATGACAGTGAGTTTACACATCCTTTTTTCTTAAAAATTATCTGTAAGATCAAGGGAGGGCAAGGCTTTTTTGAGTTCCTTAGTCAAATTCATATTGAACAACAAAAATCATAAAGTCTAAAAAAAAAGAGGCCCTCGCTCCCCCCAAAATTTGTAAGACAAAAAAGAGAAGGTTGTTGCCTGGGGCTCAAGTCAATTTATCAAATTTGAAGACCACAAAAGATGGAAAAAAAACTGGGGAAGGGTTAGATCTTAGGAACTTAATTGGTGGTAATGTATAGCCTTTAACTTCATTCACAACTTTGGATTGCTGGATCATAGCCAAATCCCCTGCTCCCACCTCATCCCCTCAGAGACACCACACTATCATAAAGAGAAAAGGAGAAATAGAAAAAGTATAACTAAGGAGTAAGCAACCAATGAACAGTTAGCAGAAGAAATTGAGGTTAAGGGAAGAGATGCTAGAGCTTGTTTTTGTGCCACTGGGAATAGATCAGCAGAGAATAATACAACGATGCAATGATGTAATAATAGTTGGGATTTTCCTGAGAAATAGAATCCATAGTGTGTGTTTGTGTGTGTGTGCTCACATGCAAATGCGTAGATAGATAGATGATAGATGATGATAGATGATAGATGATAGATAGATAGATAGATAGATAGATAGATAGATAGATAGATAGAAAGATAGATATTGTAAAGAATTGACTCATGATTAGAGGCTAAGACCCAAGATTTGCAGGCACCAACCTGGAGACTCAGGATAATCAGCGTATAGCCTCAGTCCTAGTCTAAAGGACTGAGAACTAAGAGAGCTGATGGTGTAAGTTCTCGTCGGAAAGCCAGCTGGCCAAGACCCAAGAAAAGCTGATGTGTCAGTTTGAGTCTGAGAGTAGGAGAAGATCAAAGTTCAGTTTAACAGTCATGGAAGAGGAGTTCTATCTCATTCAGCCTCTTTGTTCTATTCGGGTCTTCAATTAAATGGATGGGGCCCCATCCGCCTTAGGAAAGACAATCTGCTTTATTCCATCAAGTCAAATATTAATAACATCTATTAACATCCTCATCAACACACTAATAATAATGCTTTACCAAATGTCTGGGAACCCTGAGGCCCAGGGAAGATGAAACATGAAATAAAATAAAAAATGTTTCTAAAGTAACCGGGAAAGTAAAGTACAGCATAGGTAGTGCAGTTAGTAATATTGTAATCACTATGTATGGTGCCAGGAGGGTATGGAAATATTGGGTGGGGGGGATACTTTGTAAAGTATATCTTGATGGTCTAACCATTATACTCATTATAGTTACACCTGAAACTAATACAAAATAATATTGAATGTAAACTGTAATTAAAAAGTCAAATTAAAAAATAAATCAAATGAACCATCTCCAGAGACAAAGGAATAAAATATCCGAGAAGATAAAACCAGACTACAATCCAGAGTACTGGAGGACAGAGTTTTATTTTGACATATTTCTCAATTCCTTAATTTTTTCTTGTTATTTGAGTCCCCAGGTTTGTAGTTATATTTTAAAATTCTAGATGTTTTATTATTTTCTATAGTCATCCCATTTTCTTCTGAGTATCAACATTTTTCTGTTGAAATTTTCCATCTTTTATTTCCTAGAATATAATAATCACTTTTTTGTTTGTACTTCTGTTATCTAGGTCTTTTCTTACACGCCATCAGAGGCCACACTCTAATTTTTGTACCTCCAGCCCCAGATTTCTGCTCAACGAGCTGCCCATCTCGTCCGTCACCACATTCAGCATTGTCAATCTCCACTGGGACAAAGGCAAAATGGGGTTCACCTGTATACATTTCTCTGTCTCTAGTTTGACACCACAGTTCATCACTGGTCTGGACAGCTCTCCACTACTTTAAAAGATGTGTGTTTTAATTTCTGTCTAAATTTTCTGGTTCTCACTTGGAATTTTGGGAAACCAACCTGTTTGTTCCCGCCCAAACTGGAATCTCTGCCACATCAAAAAAGAGCTGATCTGTTTGCATCAAGAGTCAGAGCCGAATCCGATATCAAATCTTCCACTTGAAAACACAAAGCAAACAAATTCAAAAGAGCAGCATTTTTACTGTCCTAATGTCAACTCCTTATTTAATTAGAGGATTATTATTTTCATGGTCTTATATATTTAGTGACGTGTTAGTTTTTGACAAAGCCATCACATATCTTAAACCTAATAATACAGAGTAAGTTAAAAAGAGCTACAGTGAAGAGCTGAAGTCGGTTGTAATTTGTCATAATAAATAAAAATGGATAAATATGACTTGTTAGATGGCCAAGATATAAGGGGAAATTATGGAAAACTGGTGTCTGATTAATGTTATCTTGTAAATTAAGTGTAAATTAGGACTATACTGTCTGTGAATTGACAATTTTGACAATTTAAATAACAATTTCAAGAAAACAGAAGTCAATTTTTTTATTTCACTCACTTTGCTAAATCTGTATGTGACACTTAAATAGAAACTAAGTGGATATATTCACAGACACAAATACGTGTACTTATACTCCCAAGAAATGTCTCTAAAGTAAAGGGTAATGAACCCCCAATATTTTTAATGGACCTCCTTGTTAGCCTAATCATGTTGACCACTTTTCACTGCTAAATTTGCATCCTGCGAGATGAGGACGTCCTGCTCAGGTAGCTACTGTGGCCATGAACCAGAAACAATCAATGATTAATTGCAGGCCTCACGAGGAGCCATAACTGACTTGTGTTTTTGGTGCAGATGTTTTTAGAGTCCGTGCATTAAATGTCCTGATGTCTGTCACATAGTTACACTGTGGTATATTGTATTTTCTAAGCATGGTCAGGAAAAATTTCCCCTTTCCATTTCCCTTCTGTAATGTGATCTTACAACTCTCCCGCCATTGAGAGGTGAAGTTTATCATTTCTCTTCTTAAAATCTGAGTGTTTTGACCAATAAAATAAGGTGGACATGGTGTTGTGGTATTTTTACAAATAGCCCTTAACTGCCCTGGAAGCTTTTGTTTCCTGCCTTGGGCAAATCTGCAGCAATGCTGTGAGAACCCCAAGCCACAGGAGAGGCCCCGTGTGGGTGCTCTGTTCTTGGCTCTTCCTGAGTTCCCATCCGCGAAAGGGAGCACTAGGTGCATCAGCTGTGTGTGTGGTCAGCACAGACCCACCTCCAGCTCACTCTAGACACAGCTGCCCTTGGACCCTCATCATGTAACGGAACTCAGTAATCAATAAATCCCTGAAAGAGAAGAATGCATCTTTTGACATTGCATTGTAGACGTGTTTTGTTCTGCAGCAATAGATTGTTCACTCACACAGGCCAAATACAGATTATTAATGTCTTTTAAAAAATAGTCTGTTGAGATCTAAGTGTATTCATCCTAAACAGTTCCTCTGCCTTCCCGCAGCTATGCTCTGGGAATATTAGAGCTGGAAAAAATATCGTCACTGTATTCTACATTGGTTTACAGATGAAGACACAGAATTTTACAGAGGAAATGAAATTACCCCAGGAGCTTACTAAAGGGAGTCCCCAAATTTTGAATCTCCTGATATCATGGCATATTTTAAAAAAGAAGAAGAAGAAGCATGCTTTGAAGTTGAGGGCAAAATGGTCCTGAACATGGACTATTTATTTCCTCAAAAGGCAGATTTGGCGGAAGCCCTTTTGAGCCCTTATTTTGCATTATCAGTAGTAGAAATTTCTGTGATCATCTTGGCATGGTAGAAGTAAGGGCAATTCTGCAAGAGGGGCAAGTAAACAGTGGGTGGGAATTTTGTTAACATGTTATTTGTAGGTAACTTGTCATAATAGGTTAAATGAAAGTGCAAGAGAAGAAGGAACCTGAAACAGAGAGGAAAGATGAAAAGTGACATTTATGCAACACTTACTAAGTACCAATCGCTTTGAAACACTTTTTACGTTATTTTAAGTTTTTCTTATAAGAATCTAAGGAAGATAAAATTACCCCAACTTTATGGATAAGGAGGAGATAATTAGAAAACCTAGTTAAAACTTAATGGTTCCTAAAACTCATAACAGAACTGAATCCAAACCACAACAATTTACTTCCTGTCTTTTGTTCATTTGAATATAATTTGACAGGAGCCCAGACCAGGCCACTGAAGAACAGCTGAAGGTAATGGAAATATTTAACATATAAAAGAGAAGGTTTGGCATGGGCAAAGTGTCTTCATGTATCTAAATGATCAGCATTTGCAACAGAAAATAAAGGTCAAATTCTCACAACAGGAGGTTTTGTAAGCTACTAAAATGATAATTTGATAAAGAGATTGAAAAATGATTTTCTTTCAAAGAGAAAGATGGACAAGAAATTTGCAGTGGTTCATTCCAACTCTTAAAGGTTCCCGGTCCTCAGCTTTCCCAACCTGATGACTTTGCATAACCCCCCCCCCCCCACCCCAGCTTCCCACCATGTGGAAAGCCTAGTTTCATGCAATGTAACCACCAGAGACCTGACTGGGGGTAGTGAACACACAATGCAGTGTACAGATGATGTGTTGTGCAATTGTATACTTGGAACCTGTATAATTTTGTTAACCAGTGCCACTACAATAAATTCAGTAAAAAGGAAAAAGAAAGAAGAAACACAGAGGCAGTGATTATATTTTCTGTGTACTCCTCACAGTACAAGTGTGTTCAAATTTTATTAAGTTTCTCTCACCTGAAGTCTTTGCTTCCATTTCCTTCTGAATACTGGATAGTTTAATGTGGTTTGTAATTATTCTATGACTGCATTTCATCTTCCAATTCCTCTAAGTTTTATATCACATCAGAGATATAAATTTCATATACATTCATTCCAAACGTTAGGTAGGGTAGATAGCAAACACAGGCAGGGAGGAGGAGGGATGCATGTCCCACTAATGGACTTACCAGTCCTTGAAATTCTGTGTATCTTTTCCACTATCTGGGAAAGAAAGCCTTTGAAACTGTGCTTTCATTCCATAGCCTGAAAGGCTGGAAAAGGCCCATAGTTCTTGAAGGAAGAAGTCCATTAATACCTTTGGGTATTCACTACCTTCCTGGAAAGCTAGCACCACTTTTACCTGTCAATCAATATGTAACTTCTTCCCCCTTCCCCCTCCTCCCACCAACTATATAAGTACTCAGGACAAAGGACTTGGGGCTTAGTGCTCTTGGCTCTCTGGCCGAAGACCAGGCCACTTGGCTTCTGGCCACACCTGTTCTTGCCACCCCGGCCTCACTACCTCTGTGCTAGCCAGCCACCCCCGCCTTTCAGATCCCCCACCCCCGCCTTAGCTAGGCCCACAATCTTCCAAGATAACAGATCACCAATAATCCCTGCTTGCACGCTAACAGACTCTCTGATCTTTAATACTTTTTTTGGTTACAATACATTTATTTTTTTATTTCTTTTAATTTTTATTACTTATTTTCTTAAAATTATTGTTGTTTAGTTACAGTTGTCTCACATTTTTTCCTATTGCAAAACTTTAATTCTTTACTGCACTGGCGAGAAGAAGCAAGTTTCTGAGAGCATCCCCTGTAACACCTTCACTCAGCAATTTATTTTTCTTCAGCCTGTTTGTAACACTTTTGTGTAAGGCTTTATGAATTAATAAATGGATGAGAAAGATTTCCTGCCTCTAAGGAACCATCTACCTTAAACAGGAGACAGGCAAGTTAACAAAAAAATCTGCAGTGCAGCATCGTAAATTCTGTGATTGGCAAAAAGTATGAGTAAAGAAAGCACAGTGACACCTAACTGAAACTAGTGTCACCAGCAAAGGTGCGGGATGAACTGGGATCTGAGCGGAACTGTGATAGGCTCAAGGAAAGGCGAAGACGCGGGGAGTATACCTTTCTTAAGGCATTTAGATGGTGAAGTAGCACGTGTGTGGCGGTGTCCCAAAATCTACTCTGCTTTACTTTTTGCTGTATAAATAACATGTTTCTAAGGTGGTGGGATTGGGATGAGGTCTGAGATCAGTGATTCCCAACGGGGGAGACTTTACCCCCCTACCCCAGGGAAAATTTGTCAACATATGGAGGCATTTCACCACTGGAGGTAGGAATGTTATTGGCATTTAGTGGGTAGAGGCCAAGAACACTGCTAAGTATCCTACCATACGCAGGACAGGCCCTCATAACAAAGAACTATTCTGCTCCAGATACTTAAAGTTCCGGGGTTGAGAAAACCTGCCTTAGGTGCTGAAAAAAGTTTAAAACCTCTGCTTTAGAATAAAGTTAGCATGACTGACTTTGAAGCAGGAGAGTGATATGGTAGGACCCTCCTCTCTTCTGTCTTCCCCCAGGCCATCTAGAGCTCTGCTCTGGGAACAGTAGGCATTGCGCACGGCTCTGCTAATCTTGCCGTTTTTATAAAGTGACTTGAGTTTGCTCTGACCTTTCTGCATGGGAGACAACCTTGCATTCCTGGTTCTCTTAAATTGTTTTATTTTTAATCTAAGGAAATGTGTTTCTTGATGAAGTGCAAGATCAAGTGTATCTTCTTCCCAAATTAATGGTTCTCTTGACCAGAGTGCTCACTCATTTATTAATGCTCCGAACAGAAATGTGCACTTCTCAGACTCCATAAATCACACAAACAGGATTTTTTATTCACCATTTAAATGGAAAATAAAATGGATCATAACTAATCTATAATGTCTTTGGTTTGTACTATAAATACATATCTGTGGATGCGCCCAGGACTACAGTAACTCTATCATTTTCTCAGACTCTCAGTCCATTTTGGTTCCTTCTTTACCCTCATTAGTATTATCAGCCGCTCATGCAAGTGCCATAACTTAAACTAGCAACGTCCATTTAAAAAGGTATATCCAAACACTACAACCATACAAGGCCCATCTGATTCAGGGTCTGTATTTTGTGGGTCCTCCCATTTTTCTTCAAGTTCACATTAACTTTTCTTATTTAGGTTACCTAGAAATTAAAATCGATTAGTATTTTATTCTTTTTTGTCATCTGAGCACAAAATTACATTTATAACATGATATGTTTGTGCATGTGATAAGTATATTGTCTATATGTGTATATATTATTCACGCCATTGTGTTCCTGTGTGCTTCTTTGTTATTGTTAGATGTGAACTCCTAATTTATGGGGACTAAAATGAAAAAGTCCAAAATTCATTATGAAATAAAAGAATATGTTTTTTCATAAGTGACTGTATATATAACTAGCATATTTTTGTTGTCATAAGTATAAATTTAAATCTAAAAAAGGATTGCAAATATCTACTTAACTCATGCCCACTTGGGCCATGTCCTATGTTTCTATCTGTGCTCAGCAAGAAGAAGTGTGATGATTAGTGAGGTCTAGTGTGGGCTCCAGACTGATGAGCACAGCAAGTCCCTGGCGTTTTCAGACCTTGGCTCCTCTACCAAGGAAGCTGGATGAGTACCTGAGAACAGATCAAAGTAATAATGGAGTAAAAGTTTCAATTGTGGAAGGGAGATCATTAAAACAGAGGAAAAATGAGCGAGTATTTCTGGGGTATGTTATAGACAGTTTTTATACACACTCCTTTATTTAATACTCACAAAAGCTCTTTGAGATCATCATTATTGATATTTCAAACACGAGGAAAACTAAATTTTGAAGAGTACACATTTGCTTGACTAGTATCAGTAGAGCTTGGAGTCAGACCCCAGTTGAATTAACTTTGAACCTTTTGCTCTCCTTATGTTTGCAGGGCTTTGGGGAACCACAAATCTTTTAAGGTTTATGTTTAGTTGGTATTGAAGACAAAACTGAGAATCACGGGCTGAGAATAAGAAGCTATGATTTTACTAAGTTTTGAGAATATGAGGCATCTGTAACCATTACCACATTTCATAATATTGTGATCATCACCAAAATAAGCATCCTTCCCTACCCATGAGCAATCCCTACCTATTTTCTCCCAACACTTCAGACTTAAGCAACAACTAATTTTTCTGCATCTATAGATTTTCATTTCCTACACATTTCATCTAAATGGAATTATAAAATATTAGGCCTTTAATAACTAGCATCTTTTACTTAGCAAAATCTTTTCAAGGTTAAACCGTGTTATAGCATGTCTCAGTATTTCATCTCCTTTTGTAGAGAATAATATATTATTGTATGAATATATCACATTGGTTTTCATCCATACATCAGGTGCTGAACATATGGGCTGTGTTTACTTTTTTGGCTATTATGAATAACACAATTGTGAACATTTGTGTACAAGATGGGGTATATGTATATGTGACAATACAGTTTCATTTCTTCCATGTATACAAGTATAGCAAGGAGTAGAACTGTTAGTTCATATGGCAACTCTGTTTAATCTTTTTAGGAACTGCCAGACTGTTTCCAAAGCAGCAGCACCATCTGACGTTGCTGCTGGCAGTGCAAAGTGTCCCGATACTTGTCACTTGTCCCCAGAACTTGTATATGATGCGCGTGAAGCATTAGTTAATTTTGGTTTTTACTTGCATATTCCTACTGGCTAATATTATCAAGCATCTTTTTACATATTTATTGAGTATTTGTATATCTTCTTTGGATTACAGCTTACTTTTGAAGTTTATGTGCAATAATACACAGAAAGGACTGAGGGCAACATCTGTCTGATGTATAGTGGTCTTTCAGTGAAAAAACCCTGCTTTTAATTTCTCCTGTTCTCTTAACTATTTCTCCAATAATTGCTTTAAGTCTTTTGAGAGTTTTTGTAAGTTTTTAGAGTTAATAATTTATAAGAAATTACTTAACTTTCAGTAGCATGTGCTTACACATATGCTTTTTTTTACATCTAATGGGCTCAATGATAAAATGTATTAACTCTATAACTTATAAATTTTAATTGAAGATGCACATAAGTGTTCACTGATCACATCTACATTCAGTTGCAAAATGTTTTTTAGTGCAATTTTACATTACTGCCTGACAGTAGCGGTTACCATCCACATCAAGAGCTGTACCACTTTGCACACAAATCATTGGAAAACTTTAACTCATCCCTTTAAACCTTACAGAGAATGGATACACCTTAAATAATAGTGCTGCTGATTGTTATTTTTTATTTACTATGTGCTTACTGTTATGCTAAGCTCTTCAGGTTTTCCATCTATATTTACAAAGGCCTTATAAGGTAGATATTATTATCCTGATTTACAGTTGCTGGAACTGGGATTCGGAGAGCTTTTCTCCTTATTGACATGCATGCCTTAAAGAGCAGTAGTGTCCTAATTCTGCAATACATTCCTTTCTTCTAACAACCCAAATTAAGTGGTAACCCACTCCAAATTCAATATATTTTATTTAGACTTTCTTAACAATTTAATTTGCAAAATCATAAAACATATTCGTTCAATAAAAGCTTCATTTAGTCTTTTATTATGTACCAGATGCTGCTTACATGCTGTGGACCAGAAAGCAAATAAAACATCACGACTGCCACACTGGCATAAGAAATAAACTTGCAACAAGTATGAATATGGATATGAGGTCACATAGGAAGTTCCAAACCAAACATTAACTTAGGGTGGGCTGAAGGTCAAAGGAGAAGAGCCATAGGTCAGTGAAGGTATGTGAAAGAGGCCAGCAAACAGGTCTGCAGAAGGAAGAGCCACGAGGTCAGAGGAGGTCTGCAGAGAAGGTCAGCAAAGGAGAGAGCCACAGGGCCTGTCTGCCTAGAGAAGACAGCCACAGAGTTGATGGACCTGAGGGAAGCCACCAGGCCAAGCACAGACACACGAGAAATGCTTGAAACTAAATTGTGACTGGGAATGCTGAGCTGCAGACTTCTGCTTCTCTAAAGGATACATGGAGAAGTCACTCTCTTGGTACTGGGGACTCTTGATATGGGACTTTAGAGCTTGGTACAAGCTCTCTCCCTCTGGCTTTTTGGCGTATGGATGTTCTGGGCTTCTGGCCCTATTCCCTGTATGGACAGGAGTGCTTGTGGGACCAGGAAATACAGGGCCCACCAGGGGCTTAGACCCCACAGAGGATGGAAGCTCACTCCTGGAGACAGGGTCCCAGGCTGGGACAGTGTAACATGTCCCATGGTTTCCTAAACTCCTACGTGGAGGCTGAGAACAGTGCACTCCAGATTCGAAGGGGAGTGTTATGTGAGAGGACGGTGACTCTGAAACCCACAAATGAACATTCCAGAGAGGATGGCAGTCTGACTGGCTAGTGGACAAATAAGCATACAAGGAACTCCTGGGGATGGTTGTGGCTTGTAGCCTGTTGGAAGCAAGGCAAGTTTGGGGTCCCATAGGAGAGGAGGGCTCTGAGCAAAAGTGCTCTCAGCACCCCCAAGGTTGGAGCCCTGTTAATAAAAACCTGTTTCTGTCAACACCAATTGTCGAATCCTATATATTAAAGGCACCAGGGAGCCTAGCCCTTGTTTGCATGATAACAGTTTTGGCAATCCAGGCGGGACTAAGGGGTCCTGTAATCAGGTCCCAGCCACTTGGTGCAGACTGGCCCCTGGAGAGTGGCTATGGAGACTTCCCAGTCTCAGGGAACTGTGCTGCACCCCAGCTCAAGGAACCAGTTACCAGGAATGCCAGGATGGTGGAAGGAAACAGGTTTGGAAAAAGGAATCCTAGGCCTCAGTAAGTCAAATCCATATGCATGTTGGGGGTTGGATACTGGGCTTCATGGGCATGCCGCCATTTTGGGTGGGTCACGTGGGCATTCCACCACGGAGGATGAGGCACATACACACATAAACATTTTGTCATCTTATAGGTGGCATGTGAGTGCTTTGCCATCCTGGGTCTGGGCAAGGTGGTGGGCTATGCATGCTATTCAAGTTATGCACTGCATGGGCACTGTACCAGTTGGCTTCTTGGTGCAACTGGGTTCTGGTAGGGATGGCTCTGGTCCTGTAGGCTATAAACTGTGCCCAATGGGGATATCTCTGGTTCTAAAGGCTACAAACTAGGGTCCAAGAGTGACCATTTAAACTTTATATGTCATTATTCAGCATCCAATGGGGACCACTCTAGGATTCATGGACAGTGCTCTAAACAAGAACTGTCTATGCTTAAGAAAGTCAGTAAAAAAACAGGTCTAAATAAAAAAACAGACTCTGGGAAGGAGTAAGGATCACTCAAGCCTTGGGAGGCCGCTACTCACAGGTGGGTGTTTAGTGTTCCAGCCCCACACATGGGATCCCCAAGAGGCCATAAAACTAAAATTAAATATAAAACATCAAAGTTCTGAGGGATCACGATTTAAGGACCACAATCCAAGACACCAGTTGACAAAAAATAAGACCCCAGAATCTGCTTATAAAATAAAGTTGTAAATTCAAGCTCTCTTTGCATATTCCCAGGTTACCTGAATTTCTCTTTTCACTCTCTTGGGCCTGTGATACTGTGTTGGCTCATAGGGAGAGCCCTACAAGTTGAATTTTACTGGACTAAAATAGGTCCAGCCATTTTCCAATAAATAAAAAGAAATTAAATTTCTATTGCAATACTGGCTGGCCTATGCATACTTTAAACTATGGAAAAATAATCTAAGTATTGTTCCCTAAATTATAATACTATCATACAATTAAAACTGTATTGCCTACAGTTTGGGAAATGAAACGATGCCCTTTTTGTCCAGGCATTCAGGTCATTGCACAATAAAATGTTTACGAAGTCTTAACTTCAAAAAGCTGTAAAGTGTCTGTAAATCTAGGGACTTTTAATGAAAAATCAGTGCCCATGGTAGAGTCTCACTTCCTAAGGCTCTAGTGTACCCACCCTCAAATACCTGCATGAAGAGACCCATTATGGAAGGAATGTTTTAATGGACTTGTTAGGGCACATTTGAAAGACCCTTATTTGCAAAGGACTATTCAAAAAAATCACACAATCCTGTCAAACATGTACCAAAAGCATTCCTAAGACAAAGTGTGCTCCAACAGAAAAGGGGGGACAATATAAAAAATTGTATCCATTTAAAAACTGACAGGTAGACTTCACACAAATGCCTACAACTGGGAGGAATTTCAAATTTTTGTTAGTCTTTGTGGAGACTTTGTCAGAATTAATAAAGGCATGGTGGGATGCTTTTACAACTAAAAAGACAACTAAGGTACCAAAACTCTTACTTAAAAAATAATTCCTAGGCTTGGACTTCCTCACAACATTCAATGTGACAATGGACCCTCATACACTTCAAAGATCCCTCAGAAGGTTGGACAGACACTACAAATACAATAAAAATGACATGCCTCTTGAAGACCTCAATCTATGAAAATAAATAAATAAATAAATCACACAATAAAAATACCCTGACAAAAATATGTCAAAAAAAACCATTTAAAATCGGACCATATACCCCCCATTATTTTGTTCCAAATTAAGGCGGCACCCAAAAGTGGGCTTAAATTAAGCCCTTTTAAAATAGTTTATATAATATCCTTCCAAATTCCCGGATTAAAAACATCCCCTTTAAATCTAAAGCCCAAAACAAAAATTAAACAATCTATGCAACATTAGGGCAGACACTAATAACCACTTTGCACAAATTTGTTCATTGCAGATTCACCTGCCCATCTGACAAGCCCCTGCCCCCATTCCGGGCAAGGGACCAAGTCTTACTAAAGACCTGGAAAACTCAAGTCTCTATATAACAACTGGCCAAATGATAGACTGGTCCTTATAATGTTCCATTGACAACACATTCTTCTCTGAAACTAACAAAAGCCAAGCCCTGGATCCACCCACACAAATAAAATCTGCAACACCCAAAAAGGACAGAGATCCTGTTACTATAACCAGTACTAAAAGGAAAAGCTGGACCTGTACTCCTAAAGGAAATTTAAAATTCCTCTTCTAAAAAAGGACAATAAACCCCAACACAGGGTAAAAATATTTCTTTTACTTTACTCATGTGCTTATAAACTAGGAAATTTTAACTGACAAATACTAAGTTTACATATGGTCTTTCCCAATTTAAAATAAAAGTAAACAATAAATTATAATTAAATTCAAATAAATAAATAAATGTATAAATGTTATAAAATATATACAAAATTATAACAACTATAAAAAAATATGAAAATTTTAAGCCTAAAAGAAAAAAAACCCTCAATTCTTGAATGTGATTATTATTCTTTGCTTGCTTTGTTCTAAGCTTGTTTTCTAATCTTATGGGGACATAACTGGAATTTTGCTATTTTGGGTACATCAAACATCCTCTGTCTCTACTTTTTGGCCAATAAAACCTAAAAAAGGTCACCGATAAAACCAGTTAAAAAATGCCTTTGCCTAATGGGACCTAGAAAAGGTCATGTGGTACTGGAAAAATCTGATTTAAGACAAAGAAGCATGTCTCTGCCAAAAAACTAGTAAACACACTGGGAGACCAGAACATGCCTCAAACATTAAAGCTTTGGGCCACATAGGACCTAGGAAAGGTTGGTGTGTGACTGGTTAATAGGAATGGTAAAAAATAAGACAAAATTCTAAAACTAGTTCTAGTCCCCCTTCTTCCTTTGAAACTCTGTCTTTGCTTTGGTTTTTACTTTGTTTCTATTATAAAAAAATTAAAGTTTCCCAGAAAAAGTTAAAACTTTACATCAAATAAAAAAAGATTAGGCATAAAAATTAAATCTTAATTAATATTTAAAAACAAAAAATAAAAATAAACTAGGCTTCTAAATGAATAAAATATTTTGTAAAGGTTTTTATAATTACATAATTAAAATATGACATAAAATACTATTTTAATAAATATTAAAAAACAAAAGTTTTTTTCAAGCTTTATGTTTTTCCTACCTAATCCCTCTAAAATTTGATATTCTGAAAAAGAAAATAATAACATAAGGTTTCTTTACATAAAACCAATAAGACCAGTTACAAATAATAAATTTCATTAGTCAAGACTTTGACTAAAATGTCATGCCTGAAAAGGACATGAATAGACCCTGGTTATTAACCAAAAAGCCTTAGAAACCTAAAATTGACTTACAAAAGCAACAAAAGCCCACTAAAAATAGGCCTAGTACCCTGGCTGGCCATGCGGTTCATGTCAGTCTTTCCCAAATCAAAAAAAGAAACAAAAGAACACAGAGATTGTTTTCCTAAAAAATGACAAAAGAAAAACAACAAACCTTAAAACACAATGAAAACCTCAAGGACTTAAAGAAAGCAGACCCTGCACATGAAGCTGGATGATGAGTGTATGGCTTAGCTTCTGTGCCCTAAAGGACAAATTAAGAATCAATCTAAAGTTTCCTTATATAAGTTCCAACAAAGCAGACTTAAAAATCCTATGTAATCAATTGTTACTCTTATTATGTTTGTACAAATAAACAGATATAAATGAAAACTAAACCATACAGTCCCTTCAATAACAATAAAAATAATCTTAAAAATCTTAATTCAAAAAAACCCACAATACTCAGTGGTAAACATTGGTTTAGTGCAGCTAACCCTCTTCAAAGTTAGTTTTCATTTCAAAATTAAAACTAAATTTATGACATCATCAAAAATAATTTACAGACAAAGAAATCTGTCAAATTGCCATTACATCATGTCATTCAAACAGAGTCCTGGCAACTCCATGTCTTTCTGAAAGAACAGTCTGAGACTCAGAGACTGGCTGATAAATTATTGTGTGAATTAATCTGTTTAACTTTCTTCTACTTTCATAGCGCATAAGCCTATGATCTCATTACCTGATTATTTATTTACAAAATATAGGCCTCACTTAAAAAACCCATCTACATCACCACCTCCTAACTCAATGGTTTGGATAAACTAAGCAATTAAATAAATAAAATATAAGGCAACTATGAAACTTCAAAACTGTTTTCATTTTCTGCCCTAATAACTTAGACAAAAAATGACCAAAGGTGTTAAAGAGTGGGGCGGGTGTACAAATCCTAAAACATTCCCCTCAGCCCAAACTAAATATGGTGGGCAAAAGGACTTTAAACAGGTGTGACATTCCTTGTACAACTTCTTCCATGGAAGCCACTATTTTCTTAATGAGGGACATTACAGAATTGCTCCCTACCTTTGTCATTTAGGGGTTATAGTTTTAATCGTGCCTTCTAACCCTCTTGCCAAATTTGTTGCCTCCAACATATAACAAGGAAGCCAATGTGTCCATCAGTGCCACCTTTGGACGTCAAACATGCTGCTTTCCAGCCAGCTGACCTGAACTCTGCAAGGTCCTTCCCTTGCATAAAGGCCATCTTCCACTCCATACCCCCACACTATTAAAATACTAGACCCCCAAATAAATAAGACTATGACCATGGCTGGCAGAAAGTAGCTCCAAAAAATTATGAGACCTTCACTCAGTGTCCTTTATAAAATTAGAAAGGGTCCAGAGGTGTAAAAGTGGGGATTGTAACAGGGTACAGGGCATGGGTCCCCTGATAAGAGGGAAACACCACCACAATACTGCCTACAGGCAGGATTGGAGGCAGGGAGAGCAGATGGTACAGCGTTTAGGATGTACTGCATAACAAAAGGCAAGTTAACAGCCGTGCACCCAGGGCAAATTGTGTACATGACTGTGAGAACATGCAGGGACTTGTTACAGAACCAGGGTGGGGGCAGGGGACAGGTGCCCACCCCGGATGTGGGCACATCACTGAGAACTTCTGCCCTGACTAAAAATGGCAGTCATAAAAGGGTTAAAAAGCACTGGGGAACTGACAAAAATCGCAAACACTAACACACCATAGAAAAGATTGGATATGAGATCACAAAGGAAGTTCCAAGCCAAACATTTAAATAAGTGTAAGCCAAAGGTCAAAGTAAAAGAGCCACAAGGTCAAATAAGTTCTGCAAAAAAGGTCAGCAAAGAGCTCTGCAGAAAGAGGAGCCGCTAGGTCAGAGAAGACCAGCAGAAATGGTTGGCAACAAAAAAAACCTCGAGGTCAGAGGAGGTGTGCAGAAGAGGTCACAAAGGAGTCAGCCTCGAGGTCTGTCTGCCTGGAGGTCTGCCTGGAGAAGATGGTGGCAGAGCTGACAGACTTGTGAGGACCCACCAAAAAAATGATTGAAACTAACCTGTGACCGGCAATGCTGAACTACACAGACTTCTTCTCTAAAAAAAGTGCAAAGAAGTCACTCTCTTGGTCCAGGGACTCTTCATATGGGGCTTTAGAGTTTGGTAGAAGCTCTCTCCCTCTGGATTTTTAACATTAGGACGTTCTGGGCTTCTGGCCCTGCTCCCCATATGAACCAAAGAGCTTATGGGACCAGGAAATACAGGGCCCACCAGGGACTTAAACACCACAGAGGATGAAAGCCCACTCCTGAAGACAGGGTCCCACACTGTGCCAGTATAACATGGCACATGGTTTCCTAAACTATTGCATGGAGACTGAGAACAGTGCACCCCAAATCAAAAAAAAAAGCAACTGCAAAAGAGTGGAGACTCTAAAACCCACAAATATACATTCCAAAATAATGATGAAAATAATAATAATAATAATAATAATAATAATAATAAAACTGTTTGCATAACCAACTAATGAACAGATAAAAATATGAAAAACTTCTGGGCATAATTTTGGCCTTTTAAGACACAAGAAAAGTTTTGAGTCTCAAAAAAAACAAGGACTCTGAACAAAAGTGCTCTCGGCCTCCCCAAGGTTAAAAGCCTCTTAATAAAAGCCGATTTCCTTCAACACAAATTGTTTGGTCATATGAATGAAAGATACCAAGTGGCCCTGCCCCAATTTACACAGTAGCAGTCTGGCAGATTCAGTTCTTGGTGAGGGCCCTCTTCCCTGCCTGCAGAGAGTCATTTTCTCCTGCTCCCTCAAATGACAGAGAGAGGAAGCCCTGGTTTCTACTCCTTTGCTGATAAGGGAACTAATCCCATTATGGGGCTCTATCCTGGTGACCTCATCTAAACCTAATTATCTCTCAAAGGCCTCAAGCACTAATACTGTCACATTGGGAAATGGGGCTTTGGTTTAGGGGAGGACACAAACATTCTCCTCATAACAAAACATTTTTACACTACTTTAGATTAAAGTTAATAAAGGCCAAAACATATAAGGTAAATTAAAGAATGATAAAGTGCATAGACATAAAAGATGCTGGTGGCTGATCAGATGTTAAGTTAGGTTAGGTGTCCTGTTAGGTTTTTAGCGAACTTGTTAATGCCACTAACATTTTCCAAGTTAGATCATAATCAGGAATTCAATACTTCCCTTTACTTTTTGCTTTTTGGGGGCACAAATTCATGTAAAGATGCTGAGTTAGCTTTGGAGTTTGAGTTTAGGCATCCTGGGAAAATACAGTTATAGGTATGTGATAGTGTTTACTGTTTTTCTAACCAATCAATGAACAGACATGTATCTTATCCTTAAAGTCATTTTCTTACTCAGTTTTCTTACAATGTTATCCATTTTGTGATGGTATATATTGAATTCTGAAATAGGGTAAACATTTCTTAAAGGAAGGGAAAACACATTATACTTTATTTTTCCATTTCTTATGGTCTCTACATTAGAGCTATATATAAATATGTCTTCAGAAATGCCTGCTAAATTGAAGTTTGATCTTTTTTAATGTAAATGATACTAAGATGTTAATTGGTTACATTTGTGCAATGCTTTGTGGTCACAAACACCTTCAATATTTATCATCGCATTTGGAACTCAGTCGTTGTGACAACTTTTGTGTGGGTGAACCAGGCATTATTTCCTTACTGTGAGAGAAAAAAAAAAAAGAAACCTCAGCATTGCAAATTCAAGGGTTTTATTCATAATGCAGGTTCAGAGTAAAGCTTTAAGACTGTCTTCTGCTTCCTGTGCATGTACTATTTTCCTTATTGGCTTTTGCTTCACTAAGATTTCCGAAACGCATTTTTCTCTATTCACCCCACGAAACATTCTTTCTTTCGACTGTTGCCACTTAAAGCCCTACTGGTGCCAATTTATTAAATAATCTTTAACCTTAGATAAGATTCAAACTGTAAGGGCAAAGCTGATAAATTGAAAGGGCAGGACTTTTATAAAACATAAAACACTCTTTTTGCTTTTTTATTTTTTTCTTAAGTAAAGCTGAGAGAGAAAATATTGTTCCTCAAGAAAAGTAGGAACACAGTATGGTATATATCCAAGAGAGCTGTACACTGGCCTCACCTATTGAAAGAAACCTTAACCTTTTGAAAGAAGAGTAGAAGCTTTGATAATTGGACACTAAATTAATTTTTTTTGTCAACAACAGTAAAGAGCCTATTTTCCCATAATTTTACTAAATCTAAGTATCTTTTAACCTTTATAATTCTTAAACTGATAGTCAAAAATTTAGTTAATTGTTTTTAAAAGTTATGCCATTTTTTAAAAATATATTTATTGATTATGCTATTACAGTTGTCCCATTCCCCCCCTCACTCCACTCCATCCTGCCCACCCCCTCCCTCCCACATTCCCTCCCTCTAGTTCATGTCCATGGGTCATACTTATAAGTTCTTTGGCTTCTACATTTCCTACACTATTCTTACCCTCCCCCTGTCTATTTTCCACCTATCATCTATGCTGCTTTCCATTTTCATATGATTGTTGGAAACTTTATGTCTGTTACTGAAATTTTCCAAATGATGTCCAGACCATTCATCTATGGGAACAAATTATATTTGAGGTATGTAGAACTTCATATGTCTTTAGGGCATTTTCATATAATGGAAATTGTTGGGAACCGCCCTGCCTGGTTTCAGAAGTGGTAATCCCCCATGGCTAAGGCTGAGTGAGAGACCTTGGGACCCTAAGCTGCTAAGGAGACAAAGCATATCTCCCTGTCAGGAGCGCCACCTCTGCCCACTTTACTTCACCCTGCCTGGCCCCCAGTGGATGACCAGTTAGTCAATGACGGGTAAGATTCCTCAAGGGATGACCTAAGACAGGCATGGTTTCAAGAGGGCCCTCAGGGAAAGACTTAGGGGCTATAGAAAAAGGGGGTGATGGACCCTCACCCCTCGGCTTTGACATGGCCTGAGTCCTCATTCTGTCTGCAAGAAGTCTCCAAATCTCTTGGCTGCCTTACTTCCCCTGACTGACTTAAGCCTGAAACAATGTTGGAGGTGGGTGCGGCCCTGTGCTGGAAAGGGCGGGTTCCCCAGGGTGATCAGACCTAAGAAAGAATGCATAAAATCCTGTGAAACCTGCTTTGCTAATACCCTCAATTTAAATGATAAGGGTCCAAGCATGGAAAGAGTTTGTTTCCCCAAAGTTTTATGGCCCTTTAGCTATCAGACCCTGACTATAAATAAGCCCTCAGAATTCTGTGAATATTATCTATTGTTTGATCATGACTGCCTGACAATGATTGATGAGCTTTATGTATACACCCTATATTCATTCCTATGCAAATAAACCCAATAAAAGCTCATTGAGGAAAAGGCTCTTGGCCCTTCTCCATTGAGAGATCAGCCACCTTTCCTCACAGGCAGATCAAGTCTTGATAGACTTATTCTCATCCCTGGTGTCTGTGGGGCCCTGGGGGCAGAGCCCACCCACAGGAAATATTTGTTCTGTGCTTTTTAAATTTGTCTTTTTATTTTGTTTCTGTTTTGTGCACATGTAAATTTGATATTGCAATTGATGTTTTTGACTTTTATGACATACTTTTAAAAACCCATCCAACATTAAAATTATAAAATATTTATTTAATGTACTTGTAATACCTTTTTACTTTATTTAAATTGTTGTGAACAGTGAGCAATCCAACTTAATATATTTTCTAAATGTTAAGTCTGTTCCATCAAACCCTATTATTGAGCATATTTTACCATCCTACAATGTAAATTCATCTTAGAAGGTTAATTTTGTTTTTATTTGAGCCTTTTTTTCCCATTTTATCTTACTTCAAGAATGTCATAGTATCTTATAAAGACTCTACCAATATTTTACAGTTATAATAGAAATCCAATGATGGACACAAAATGAGCAAGAAATATCTTATGAAAAATATCCAGCCTTTTTTCAGACTGTTCAAGAATAAAGGTTTATAAACATGATAAAAAACAATAATCATTTGAGCTTTTGGGGCAACACCTCTCATTTTACAATTAATTAGACACTAAGACCCAAGGAGACAAATGACTTGACCAAGGCAAATTAAATTAGCACAGCTGATATCATATCAGCTACAGGAATAAGTTCATGACTGATTGGGGGTGCAGTATTGGAATGCAGGGAAACCTTATAGCAAAAAAAGAAAAAAAACAAAGAAACCTGTGGCTTTTGACAGGCACATATTAAAATCTTGTAGTTCTATCCACCAGATTGAGCTCAACCAGCCTTCAACTCAATGTATTTCCTTAGGAAACTTCACCTGTATGAAATAATTTGAAAGAGTTATAACTCCATTATACTGGAAAGCTACCATCTCTGTTATTGATATAGTTCCTTATTTTTAAGTTCATTTTTTCCTATTGGTCAGATATATACAAGTGTGTGTATGTGTGTATATATATGTATTGATGTATATATGTGTATATATATACGTGTGTATATATGTGTATATACGTATATATATATACACACATATATACACACACACAGCCATAGCCACTCAGCAGTTCTTTATATCCTGTTAATAAAGTATTGTTCAACAAATAAAGTACATTCACATAAATTAATTCATTCTCTATATTTTTCACTTTCTCTGTATGTAATCTTCTTTTCTAGCTTGGGTTTCTTCATTTTCCATGTTCACGTGAAATAATTATTTGTTTATCTTAAAATATCCATTTCATTACTCTAAGGTGTTCTTATTTAATGACAATTTTTATAGTTATAATTTACATTAATACATTATTCCTTTAATACCAGTTGACCCAGTTAGGAACAGGCATACACATAAAAACTTACTAAAATAATAGCTGACCATGAATGGAATGATAAAAAATAGATAAATTTTTGGCTGCATCTTCCCAAAGTGAACAATGAAGGGAATCAACATGTATCTTGTGGAGAGGTCTAGTTGTTGTCTCAGGTCATGAACTTAGACAGATATTTCCACCAGACACACTGGGTTAAGAAGCCCTTTATATGAGGTATTGTGATCCCTCTAACTTTGTTTTTCTTCCTCAAGATTGCTGTGGATATTCAGGCTTTGTCGTTGTTGTTATTGTTCCATATAAATTTTGAAGTATTGGTTTTAGATCTGTAAAATATGCCATTGTCATTTTGACAGGAATTGCACTGAATCTGTAGATTGCTTTGGGTAGTATGGACATTTGAATTATATTTATTGTTACAATACATGAACAGGGTATATGCTTCCATTTATATGAATCTTCCTCAATTTCTTTCTTCAGTGCTCTATAGTTTTCTAAACACAGGTTTTTTACCTCCTTGGTTAAATTTATTTCTAGATACATTCGTTTTGTTGTTGATGATGCTGTAGTAAGTGGGATTTTTTTCTTAGTTTCTCTTTCTGATATTTCATTGTTGGTGTACAAAAATGCTATCAATTTCTGAATATTGACTTTGTATCCCACTTCTTTGCTGAATTCACACTTTTTAGGGGGAGTAGTTTTTTGGTGGAGCTTATAGGGTTTTCTATGTACACTATCATGTCATCCGTGAATAATGACCATTTTAGTTTCTCCTTCCCAATTTAGATACCTTTCATTTTTTCTTCTTTTCTGATTACTATGGCTAGGACTTCCAGTACTATGTTGAATAGGAGTGGTAAAAGTGGACATATTTGTCTTTTTTTTTCTAAGTCATTTTTGGAGAGAGGGGCAGAGGAGAAAGAGAGGGAGGGAAACATCAATGTGTGGTTGCCTCTCCCACACTCCATACTGGGGACCTGGCCCACAACCCAGGCATGTGCCCTGCCTGGGAATCAAACCAGCAACCCTTTGGTTTGCAGCCCGTGCTCAATCCACTGAGCTACATCAGCCAGGGCTGTTCCTGACCTTAATGGTAATACTTTTAGTTTTTTCCCATTGAGTATGATGTTGGCAGTAGGATTTTTGTATATGGCCTTGATTATATTGAGGTATGCTCCCTGTATTCCCACTTTACTCAGTGTTTTTATCACAAATGAGTGCTGGATTTTACCAAATGTTTTTTCTTCATCTATTGATATGATCATGTGAATTTTGATTTTCATTTTGTTAATGTGATGTATCACATTTATTGATTTGTGAATAATTTATTTTCCTTGTGTCCCTGAAATAAATCCCACTAAATCATGGTGTATGATCTTTTTAATGTATTGCTAGATCTGGTTTGCTAATATTTTGTTGAGGATATTAGCATCTTTGTTCATCAGAGATATTGGCTTGCGATTATCCTTCTTTGTTATGTCTTTACCTAGTTTTGGGACTTGGATAATACTTGCCTCAAAAAAGAGTTTAGGAGTCTTCCCTCTTCTTGAATTTATTGTAATAGTTTGAGAAGGATCAGTGTTAGTTCTTTGAGTATTTGATATAATTTGCCTGTGAAGCCATCTGGTCCAGGACTTTTGTGTGTCAGTAGTTTTTTGATTACTGTTTTAATTTTTCTAGTTGTTACCTGTATATTTAGGTATTCTGCTTCTTATTGATTCATTTTCTGAAGACTGCATGTTTCTAGAAATTTATCCATTTTGCCCAGGTTGTCCAATATCTTGGCATATAGTTTTCATAGTTATTTCTTACAATCCTTTGTATTTCTGTGGAATCAGTTGTAACTACTTCTCTTTCATTTCTGATTTTTTAAATTTGGATTCCCTCTCTTTCTTTTTCTTGATGAACCGCACTAAGTGTTTGTCAATTTTATTTATATTTTAAAAGAACCAGCTCCTGAATTCATTGATCCTTTAAATTTTATTTTAGTCTCTAAGTAATTTAATTCTGCTCTGATCTTGAGTATTTTATTCCTTCTACTCAGTCTAGGCTTTGTCTGTTGTTGTTCTTCTAGTTTTAGATGTAGGGTGAAGTTATTTATTTGAGATTTTCCTGTCTTCTTTATGTATTCATGCATTGCTATGAACTTTCCTTTCAGGACTCCCTTTGCTGTGTCCCCTAGGTTTGGGGTTGTTTTGTGTTTACTTCCATTTGTTTCCAGATACTTTTTGATTTCTTTCTTGATCTCATTGTTAACCCATTCACTATTTAATAACATGTTATTCAGTCTTCACAGTTTTTTCCTTGAGGTTCATTTCTAGTTTCAATCCATTGTGATCTGAGAAAATGCTTTATATGATTTCAATTTTCTTGAATTTGTTAAGGCTTTTTGTGGTGTCCTAACATGTGGACTGTTTTTGAGAATGGGCATTTGAGAAGAATGTATATTTTATTCCTTTGGGATGAGATATTCTGTAAATGTCAGTTAAGGCCATTTGATCTAGAGTGTTGTTCAACACTACAATATTTTTGTTGATTATTTTGTTTGGAAGATCTATCCATTGTTGATTGTGGGGTGTTAAAATCCCCCACAGTGACTGTATTGATGCCTATCTCTTTCTTAAAGTCATCCAGTAATTTATTTACATATGTAGGTGCACCTTTATTGGATGCATATATGTTTACAAGAGTTATATCCTCTTAATGGACTACTTTATTAAGTGTTATTCAGTGACCCTCTTTGTCTCTTGTTATGGGCTTTTTTTTTTTTAAGTTTATTTTGTGTGATATATGTTTTGTTACCTCAGCTTTTATTTTTCAAGTCCATTTGCTTGGAATATTTTTTTCCATGTCTTCACTTTCAACCTGTGTATATCTTTTGTTCTGAGGTGGGTCTCTTGTAGAGACTGTATATGCCGGTCATACTTTCTTATCCATTCAGCTACCCTGTGTCTTTTTTATTGCATCCATCTACTTCTTCTTAAAGCAATCTCTTTAGTTGGAGGAGTCACCATACCCGATATCAAACTATATAGTACAGGGCCACTGTAATCAAAAAAATCTGGTACTGGCATGTGGACACACATATAGATGAATGGAACAGAATAGAGATCCCAGAAATAAATCCATGTCTCTGTGGTCAATTAATATTTGAAAAATATTAAGTGGGCATGAGCACACAATAGAGTAAAAATAGCTTCTTCGATAAATAGTTTTGGGAGATATGGACAGGTACACACAAAAAGAATGAAACTAGACCACCAACTTATACCATACACCAGAATAAACTCAAAATGGATAAAACTTTTAAATATAAGTTGTGAAACCATAAAAGTACTAACATAAAACATAGGCGATAAAATTTCAGATATACCACATAGCAATATTGTTCTTGATATATCTCCTAAGGCAAAGGAAATAAAGGAAAAAATAAACAAATGGAACTACATCAAAATAAAAAGCTTCTGCATGGCTAAGGAAACTATCAACCAAATGAAAAGGGAAGTGACTGCATGGGAGAATATATTTCCTAATGACACATCTGATAAGGTTTTAATCTCCAAAATATATAAAGTACTCATAAGAATCAACACCAGGAAGACAGAAGACAATCCAATTAAAAATGGGCAAAGGACTTGAATAGACACTTCTCCAAAAAGGACATATGGATGTCCCATAGACATATGAAAAAAGGCTCAACATCACTAGCCATCAGAGAGATGTAAGTTAAAACCACAATGAGATGTCTCCTCACACTTGTCAGAATGGCCATCAGTAATGAATCAGCAAAGTGCTGGTGAGCATGTGAAGAAAAGGGACCATAGTGCACTGTTGGTGGGAATGAAGACTGATGCAGCCACTGTGGAAAACAATATGGAATTTCCTTAAAAAATTAGAAATAGAACTGCCTTTTGACCCAGCAATTCCATTGCTGGGACTATACCCTAAGCATCCTGAAACACCAATTCAAAAGAACCTATGCACCCTTATGTTAATAGCAGTGCTAAATACAACAGCCAACTGTTGGAAACAGCCTAAGTGCCCATCAGTATATGAATGGATTAAAAAAAAAAATTGTGGTACATTTACACAGTGGAATACTACACAGTAGAAAGAAAGAAGAAGGAATTTCTACCTTTTGTGACAGCATGGATAGAACTGGAGACTATTATGCTGAGTGAAATAAACCAGTCAGTGAAAGACAAATACCATGTGATCTCACTTATAAGAGAAATCTAATGAACAAAATAATCCAATAAGAAAAATAAAACCAGAGACATGGAAACATGGAACATGCTGATAGCTTCCGGAGGAAATGGGGAAGGGGGGAAGAGGTAGAAAGAAGGGGACAGGATTAGTCAAAGAACACGTATAAATGACCATGCACATGGACAATGGTGTAGGGATTGACTGTAGAAGAGGGTAGTGAACTTGGTGGAGGAAGACAAAGAGGGGAAAACTGAGAAAACTGTAATAGAGTAAAGAATAAAAAAAGAGAAAAAAATATATTATATATAAATGCAAAAAAAAAAAAAAAACCCTTTACATGGGATTGATTTGGCTGTGTTTACAAGAATTAATAAGATTTTTCAGGATGAGCAATACTTTTTAAAAAGTAAATAAAATAATACATAACTAAGAAAGAGAAAGAATTCACAAATTTATATTAAAAATAATAATGAGAAAAGAGAATGGACTATCATGGAATCTAAATCTAGATATTCTAGTTTTTGTCTCTTTTTCTATTGTTTGTACCTTGTATAATTTTTTATAAATTAAAATTATAAAATTTATAACATTCAAAAAATGCTAATTTCTAGAACTGACAATTGGAAAATTCTGCAAAATTATTGTTTTTGAGTAATATCCAAAAGAAGGGAAAACACAATTTTCTTAACATTTGTGTTTATACTGAAAGTATTATTTTCCCAAATTCAACATTTATCGGCCACTTCAAAATTACCTTAAAATCTATTACCACATTTTATTAATTCTACTACCCAACTGATTATGAGACTTGTCATTAGTTAATGTATGATTAAGAATTAAAAATAGTTTGTTAACTTAACCATAGCTCAGTGCTTCAAAAATAATCATAAAAGCCTCTTGTTCTTTTGAAATTTCTTCCATCTATTTTAGGAGGGTTAGAAATGCCACGTACATGTAGGTGCACTATTTGTCGTATAATGGGCAATTTTTTCATGTCTCTCAGAAATAAAATTTAATTCTGTTTTATCTACTTGCAGATATCACCTTTTCTTAGGTTCTGCATAGTACTTGATGGTTGCTTTACAGAAACATGTGGAATCACTGTTTTTCTTCTAACAACAAAATTTGCTTTGCTGATATCAAATGAGTGATTCTGAATATCTTGCATAATCAGAGACATTTCATTTTACAATATGAATGACTTACGGTTAACTTTGTGATGCCATTTTAAATGACAATTAAACTCAACACATGTGGTAACAACAAAACTTATAAAACAATTGCATGAGGAATAAAATAGATGCCCAAGTCTGTGTATGTGCAGACACTAAAAACTACTTCACAACTCCTGATTGGTTGACAAATACTGCAAGGCACTATTGGTAATAAGAGAACAATTGATAATATGTGTGTTACTTGTGAGAGAATGACACCTTAATATCAATGAAATTCAGTATATCTTATTTTTCTTCCAGCCTACTGCTATCTTCAGGATTTAATCATTTCAATTAGAGAAGCTGGTCAATAAAAAGGAGAAAACAGACAAACACAAAATCAAAAAGGTTGTGTTTGGTCATAGAGTGTATTTGTATAAAGTACAGGAATGTCCACTGCTAGGGCATTACCATGGCGATCGCATAGTTCAGTCCTGACTTCAGTCACTCTCACAAGAAGACCAACCAGCAACTATCCAAAGACAAAGCGCCATTATGAAAATTCTAGAACCTGGGTGCAAGGCTGAAGCCCCTGTCTGGGTTACAAAGAACAAAAAGGAACATATTAGAAGGGGAGAGTTCCGGCTTCACACTACTGCATCACCCTTCTACCAGGCTGTTACAGAGGCTGCACTGAGAGGGCCCCCCTTGGGTCTGTGCTCTCTTCAGTGGCAAAAGAGAGTCCAAGGTAGACACACAGCTTCCCCAATGCTGCAGCATGCTTCCTAAGGCCTACTAGATTCTGCCTTGTAGGGATCACTGGGGCAATCTGTGGCACTCCACCCCTGGGGATCAGATAGAGATAGAGAGGATGTGGTGCTTCCATCAATCAGGGCACAGGTATTGGCAGACAACGTAACTGCTCAAAGCATCACTCAAGCAGGTATTTCAGCCAGAAGCTCTGCCCATCTCCAGAGCTGAGCTGGTGCCCCTGTCTGGCCAGAAAGTTCACTTGGCATTTATGCCTCATTTGGGTCCCCAGTCAAGAGGTCATACTGGATGGAACTCATTCTACCACTCTATATGGACAGGGAAGCATATTTTCAGTCTTGTGAAACTGTTGAGCAGAGTTTTACTGCCACTCATTTAGAAAGTCAGGCCAAAGGACCCAGGCAGCTTCAGAGACCTTCCTATAAACCTACCCAGGCAGGGAGCCTAATTAATAGACCAGTGCAACAGTTGAACATAGCCTCTGGCTGCATGTAACCAATGAGCCTGAACAGTGACCATGGGAAACCTTGAACACTATCCTATAGCTCTTCCCAGCCACATAGTCCAGCCTATAAACCTATCCATCAGTGGATCCCAGCATACAAACCTGACCGATTGCTGAATATAGACTGGGACCTTGCCCAAACAGGAATCCCAGCCAGTGCTTCCACTCAGGTGTGGAAAGTTCTGTAGAGCTAACTTCAGGAAACAGCTATAGCTCTCTCCCAACTAAAAAAGTTCAGTTGGCAATATATTTTTTTTAACTGAAGCAGAGCACAGTCATGAACTATCAGATCATGAATCTCGGCCTGCACTCCCACCCCCAAATTTGGGACAGAGCCTGTGGCCCAACCCAAACATGTTTGAACATTTGCATTACCTGGTGAGGGAATGCAACCTGAGACACACCTGACCAGGACTGATGGCAAATTCAAGCCATTAACTTTCCCCAATGGCTAATGCCACCCTAACAGAGAACAGAGCCTAAAACCCTTTCTGACCAAAGTGATTGCACAGCCCAGCTGGTGGCCCCACCAGAATGTGGAGTATAGCCAGCAGCCATACCTGACCGGTAAGCACACTCAGAAGCAGTACTGAACACAGAGCACAGACAAGCCCAACCAGCCATGGAGCCCAGCTGGTGGCAAACACCCTGAACTTGGAGCATAAATGGTGGTCTCAATGAATTTGATATCCCACAGTAAGTCCTACTTGCCCACAAATGCTACCAGCTAACCTGTCCAGTACCCCAAGCTAAATTGACTGGCAGAGGTCTTTCTGTACCAAAGTAAATTTACAACATTTGGAAGAGGACACCGCTTAATAAATGCACATACACCAAAGCAAAAAGTCAATAATCATGAAAAATCAGACAAACATGATGACAATAAATGGAACTAATAAAACTCTAATAACTGAAGCTGAAGATATGGACATCTGTGAACAATCTGTCAAAGAAGTTAGGTACATGCTGTGGAGGTCCTCACTAATTTCCTTGAGCATCCTTATAACCAGTGTTTTTAATTCTGCATCTGATAGATTGCCTATCTCCATTTTGTTTAGGTCTTTTTCTGGAATTTTGATCTGTTCTTTCATTTTAGCCACGTTTCTTTGTTTCCTCATTTTGTCAGCCTCCTCGTGTTTGTTTCTGTGTATTAGGTAGAGCTGCTATGACCCTGTGTCTTGGTAGTGTGACCTAATGTAGTAGGTATCCTGGAGGGTCCAGTGACACAGCCTCCCCTATCACCCAAAATAGGTTCTAAAGGTGCACCCTCCATGTGTGCTGAGTATACCCTCCTCTTGTAGTTGAGCCTTGGTTGCTTCTGGCAGATCAATGGGACGGATTTACCCAGGCCAGTCAGCTGCAAGGATTGGTTGTGACCACTGATTGTCCCATCCACCTTCTATAGAGAGGCAGCTATTCAGGGGCCCACTTGACAAAGCAGGACTTACTTCCTCAGGGTTCTGGAGCCTGCTGAGTCAGCTCCTTGAGCATGTTGCTTGTTTAGGTGGTTGGGTGGCTCTGTGATTTCCCAGGTGGTGCAGGCCAAACTCAGCCTGCCTGTTTTATCTAGGACTACTTGGCATAGGCTATAAAGTGATCTGCAGATGGCTGCTAATCATGCTGGGCTTGGAGGTTCCCAGGTGAAGCAAAGCTGTGAATGGTGGCCAGCTGCTGCTAGTGCGAGGCCTGTGACCACTTAGCAAGAGGTATGGGGGTTTTAATGTAATCAAATTTAACAATACAGTGGTACCTTTGTACTCATCATTAATTTTTTCTGGAACTCATGACAAATACCAAAACTGAAGAGTACCAAATGATGAAGCATTTTCTCTTGCAGGGTGGCTCCATGAGTCACAGAAGTTCTAGCAAGTATGAAGGGTCCTAAGCAAGAGCCAAGTGCTAAAGCATTTTTTTTTTTCTCATCAAAATGAAGTGAGTACAGGGTTTGATGAGTTCTGAAGCCGATGAGTATCAATGTATAACTGTGTTCTGTTTCTGTTTAGCGCCTTTGTATGAGTCATTCAGGAGGTCATTTTTACCCCACAGTCACAAAGATACTCTTCGTGTTGCATTGTTTCCTTTTAAGTTCAGTTTTTTAAATTATTTAAAACACCTAGTATTTATTACATATAGGGATCTAGCTACACTCTTTTTACATGAATAAGGTGTTATCTCAACACCATTTATAGAAGTCTTTTATTCAAATGTCAACTTTATTATGTAATAAAATCCAAAGATTTATTTTAATATATATCTATATATTTATATCTGTATCTCCATATATCTATATCCACATCCATATCTATATCTGTCTATATCAATATCTATATCATCTATAACTAAAATGAGGAAAAATAGTACAACACAAATAGTTGGGGATTTAAATATGCCATTCTCAAAAAGAATATATAGAGATCATACAGACAGAGAATCAACAAAGAAACAATGGATTTGAGCAAAACTATAAACCAAAATGCAACTAACAGAAATATGTGGAGCATTCCATCCAACCACAGCAGAACAATACTAATCTCAAGCTGCCATGAAATATTTTCTAGGATATGTCACATGTCAGATCACAACACAAATCTCAACAAATTTCAGAAGAAATTGTATCAAGAGTCTTTACCAACCACAAGGTAATACAACTAAAAAATAAATAATAGAAGGCAATATGGAAAGTTCACATATGCATGGAAATTAAATGACACCCTCCTAAAAAAGTATATCTCTGGCCAAGATGCAAGCATAGGTAGATACACTTCACCTCCTCACACAACCGAAAGAAGGACAAGTTTAAAAACAAAAAATAACCAGAACTGCCAGAAAATCAAACTATATGGAACTCTGACAACCAAGGACTTAAAGAAGAAACACTCATCCAGACAGGTAGGAGGGGTGGAGACAGGCAGCCAGTGTGGACAGGACTCACGGCAAGGCAGCAGCTGGAGGACCAAGGTGGGCAAGGCAGTGCCTGGCAGAGCAGGTCCCACATTTGAGTGCAGATAAACCAGGAGGAACAACTGGGGAGTGAGACAGATCGCGCAACCCAGAGTTCCAGCGCAGGGAAATAAAGACTCAAAATCTCTGACTGAAAAAACCTGTGGAGGTTGAGGTGGTGGGAGAAACTCCCAGCCTCACAGGAGAGTTAATCACAGAGGACCACAGGGTCCTCGAACACACAACAAAACCAACCCCCCTCCCCGGGAATCAGCACCAGAAGGGCCCAATTTGCTCATGGGTAGCAGAGGAAGTGACTGAAAATTGGCCAATAGCTGAGCAAGTGGCATTGTTCCCTCTCAGACCCCTTCTCCACATACAGTGCTACAATGCAATGACATGGGTTGCCCCGCCCTGGTGAATACCTAAGGTTCCACCCCTTACTATGTAACAAGCACGCCAAGACAAAAAAATATGGCCCAAGTGAAAGAACAGATCAAAGCTGAAGAAAATATACAACTAAGTGATGAAAAGGTAGCCAACATATCAGATGCACCGTTCAAAACATTGGTAATTAGGATGCTCAGAGAAGTGGCTGAGTATGGTCACAAAATAGAGGAAAAAGTGAAGGCTGTACAAAGTGAAATAAAGGAAAATGTGCAGGGAACTAACAATGATGGGAAGGAAACTGGGACTCAAATCAACAGTTTGGACCAGAAGGAAGAAATAAATATTCAACTAGAACAGAATGAAGAAACAAAAATTTAAAAAAAAAAAAAAAAGAGACAAGGTTTAGGAACCTCTTAGACAACTTTAAATGTTCCAACATCCAAATCATCGGGGTGCCAGAAGGAGAATAGGAGCAAGACATTGACCACTTATTTGGACAAATAGTAAAGGAGAAGTTCCCTAATCTGGCAAAGGAAATAGACTTTCAGGAAGTTCAGGAAGCTCAGAGCATCCCGAAAGTATTAGACCCAAGGAGGCACATCATAATTACTTTACCCAAGTTTAAAGATAAGGAGACAATATTAAAAGCAGCAAGAGAAAAGGAGACAATTACCTACAGAGGAGTTCCCATGAGACTCTCAGCTGATTTCTCAAAGAAACCTTGCAGGCAACAAGGGGCTGGAAAGAAGTATTCAAAGTCATGAAAGGCAAGGACGTATATCCAAGATTACTCCGTCTAGTAAAGCTATCATTTAGAAAGAAGGGCAGATAAAGTGCTTCCCAGATAAAGTTCATCACCAAGCCCTTATTATATGAAATGTTAAAGGGACTTATATTAAAAAAAGATCAAAATTCTGAACAGTAAAATGACAAGAAATTCACAACTATCAACAACCAAACCTAAAAAAAAAGAAAAAAAGAAAAAAAACCCAAACCAAAAATGAAGTAAGCAAACTAGAACAGGAACAGATTCACAGAAATAGATATCGCATGGTGGGTATCAGTGGGGAGCAGAAGGGTGGAGAATGGAGGATAGGTACAGGGTATAAGGAGCATAAATGGTAGGTACAAAATAGACAAGGGGAGGTTAAGAATAATATGGGAAATGGAGAAGGCAAAGAACTTATAAGTATGACCCACGGACATGAACTAAGATGGGGGAATGATGGTGGGAGGGGGTGTACAGGGCAGAGGAGAGTAAAGGGGAGAAAAAAATGGGACAACTATAATAGCATAATCAATGAAATATATTTAAAATAGTGTACCAAAGAAGACAAAATAAAACAAAAAATATTATGAGACAAATGTGGAAACACAGAAATCTCAACCATATGGTATACAGAAAAAGCAGTTCTAAAATGAAGTTTATAGCGATAAACACATACACACACATACAAAAAGAAAGCTCTCAAATAAACAACCTCAGTTACACCTCAAGGAACTAGAATAAGAAGAACAAAGTAGTTTGAAAGTTGTCAAATGGAAGTACAAAAGATTACAATAGAAAGAAATGAAATAAAGAATAGAAATATATTAGAAAAGATTAACAAAACTAAGAGCTAGTTTTTGGAAAAAGTAAACAAAATTTAGAGACCTTTAAGTACACTAACAAGTAAAATAGAGAATGAGGGCCAAATCCATAAAATTATAAATGGGAGAAGAGAATTTACAACTGATAGCACATGAATACAAATGAACATAAGAGACTACTATGAGCAATTTTATGCCAACAAATTAACAATACAGAAAAAAATTGATAAATTTCTAGAAACATACCAAGACTAAATCATGAAGTAATAGAAATCTGAAGAGATCAATACTAAGTATGGAGCCTGAAACAATAATTGGAAATCTCCTAACTAAGAAAAGCCCAGACAAATGGTTTCACTGGTGATTTCTATGAAACACCTAAAGAAGCATTAATGCTAATTTTTCTCAATCTCTTATAAAAATATTGAATAGGAGGGAACAGTTCCAAAGTCATCTTACAAGGCCAGAATTGCCATTATACCAAAGCCAAATAAGGACTCTACAGAAAAGAAAACTACACACCAATATTCTTAATGAATATAGATTACAAAAATTCTCAACAAAACCAGAAAACTAAATTCAATGGGACATTAATTTCTACATGATCCAGTAAAAATTATTTCTGACATACAAATATAGTTCATCATATATGTAAATCAATAAAAGTGATAAATCACAATAGTAAAAGGAAAGATATAAAATATATAATTTCAACAATGAAAAAATAAACAATTGACAAAATTCATTATCCATTTATGGTAAAACTCTCAACAAATTGGGAATAGAAAGAACAACTATCATAAGAAATTCATATATGATAAATCCACTGCTAACATCATATTTAATGGTAAAAGGTTAAAAACTTTTTCTCTAAGATCAGGAACAAAGCAAGAGTACCCACTCTCACTACTCTTATTTAACATTGTACTGGAGTCCCTAGCCAGAGCAATTAAGCAAGAAAAATAAATCAAAGGCATCCAAATAGGAAAGGAAAAAGTAAAATTTTCTCAGCAGATTACATGACCTTAGATAGAAAATCCTAAAAATGGCACCAAAAATCTGTTAGAACTAGTAAACAAACTGAGTACATTTTCTGAATACAAATTCAGTATTAATAATCAGTTTTGTTTCTGTACACTAATGAAAAATTATTTTAAAAAGAAAACAATCTTATCAAAACAACAGCATAAAAATAGTAAAATACTTAGGAATGCATCTAACCAAGAATGTAAAAGATATGTACAGTGAAAACTATAATATATTGATTAAATATATTGAAGAAGACACAAATAAATGGAAAGGTATCCTCCCATGTTGGAGAGCTATGAATGATTTTTATGTGTTTATATTTTTAAATGGTTGAAAAATGCAAAATTAAAATAATATTTTGTGATATATAAATTTTACACAACTTAACTTTTTATGTTAATGAATAAAATTGTATTGGGACAAAGCTTCACACCTCTGTTGTCTAGGACTGCTTTTAGACTACACAGCAGAGTCGAATTCAGGGAATTAGAAGCATATGACTTTGAACATTTAAACTGATTCACTCAAGAAAAAAAGTTTTCTTATAACCTTTGTTGATTCGGCTCAAGTAACATTGTATTTACAGTTTGAAGTTTTTCTTTTGTTTCAAACTTTCTCTTTTAACTTAAAGAAACTACCCCCTTTATACTTATTTATGTTCAATTTGGTCACCTTAATACAGTGAAATATGCAAATGTATTGTTATCTTTCTATCTTTTTTGGAACCCATACTTATAATTTTTGAAATACACTAAAATTACCATAATCGCTTTCTCTTTGACCCAGATAATGTGTAGAAGAGCTTTTACTTTAGGGGGTATTTCAGATGGTTTGATTTGGGGGTTTAATTCTTGTGTTAATAGATGTTAATTTCTAACCTGTTTTGAAAATAATTCAGAAATTTGAAAACTAATATGCATTTTAGTGATATACAATGTTAGATTTATATATTCATTATATGCATACATTATGATGACCAAACATGTTTTACCACTAATTTTTGCTTATTTTATCTTTCAACAGTAAAAGGTATTATCTTAATTCTTCTGAGTAAACTTATTTTAATAACAGAAATTTAAATACATTATTTTTGAAATGTATTCAGTATATAGTTTAAGGCAATTTATACTAGAAAAAAAAAAGGAAGTCCCATTTCCATGAAAGGAACTATTTTATGAAAACCAAAACAGAGCAAGACAAGAGCAAATTTAATACATTTTATTTTTTGATTTATTGATATTTTATTGCAATAATTTTATTACAATTCTTACAAGTACTGATAAGAATATGTATAATGTACTCTAGTTATGCAAAATGGGAATCAGCATCTGGAAAGCCAGGATTTTTCCCTTTTGTCTTAGTCGATATTTAATACATGGTTTCCTAAGAAGTGGGTATGTTGGTAAGGATGGGGTAGCAGAGTGAGAATTAAAGGTAAGAGGAAAACAACAGTATGAAAACCTTGAGTGGAGGAGCAGAAAACAAATGGAAAGGAGGTAAATAGGGTTGAAGTGAAGAGAAAGAGGGGAGAGTGACAGGAAACACAGAAAGTTGGTTCTCTGCCTGGAGAAAATACTAAGGATTCTGTATTTTGTAAAATGAAGAATTTTAATCAAGAAACAATATGATCCTATTGTAATTTTTCCATCAATTCAAACACATCTATTTCTTCAGTATAGAAGATGGTTTTGAGGCAAAAATGTATATAAGAATAAAATTCAGGATGCTAAACTCTACCAAAATTTACAAAAGCATTCACTCTACCACTATTTACAAATGGGAGGATTTTATCTTTTTTTTTTGCTGACTTGAAATGTACCCATTTAAAGATTTTATTTTTATTTCTTTTTAGAAAGGATAAGGGAGGGAGAAAGAAAGGGAGAGAAACATCAATGTGTGGATGCCTTTCAAGCGCCCCTACTGGGGACCTGGCCTGCAACCCAGGTATGTTCCCTGACTGGGAATCAAACCAGCCACCCTTTGGCTCACTGGCCAGCTCTCAATCCACTGATCCACACCAGCCAGGGCAGAAATGTATCCATTTAAATTTCATACTATGATCTCTTTTATTTGTTTTCCTCTGCATCCTCAGTGAGATTGACTTGACTTTTCTGTCTAGTTTGTTATATCTCCAAATACAACATGATTTATATAAAACATGTATTTCTCCGGGGAGAATCTCTTTCGTTGCTTTTTCCAGCTTCTGTAGGCCTACCCATCCCTTGACTTATGGTCCCTTTGCATTTTCAAAGCCAGCAATGGCTGGTTGAGTCTTTCTCACATCACGTTACTGACACTAAATATTCTATTTTCTTTTTTACATTCAAAGCACTGGTTTATGATGCTGTTGGGCCCACCTAAATAATACAAGGTGATTTTTTATTTTAAGGTCAGCTGATTAACAGCCTTAAATGCACTGACCCATAATTCTTCTTTAGCAACATAACATAATATGTTCACAGGTTCTAGAGATTAGGATGTGAACACTTTGGGATGGTGGAAGAGGTCATAATTGCCTATAAAACTTAATCATCCATAAATGATTCATCTCTACAAATTAAAGAAATTTTTATATAGCCACAATACCAGATTCATGCCTGACAAGTGCTTCTTCTTCTTTTTTTTAAAGATTTTATTTATGTATTTTTAGACAGGGGAAACAGGGATAAAGAGAGGGAGAGAAACATCAATGTGTGGTTGCCTCTCATGCACCCCCTACTGGGGACCTTCCCGCAACCCAGGCATGTGCCCTGACTGGGAATCAAACCAGTGACCCTTTGGTTCACAGGCCAGTGCTCAGTCCACTGAGCCACGCCAGCCAGGGCGTTTTGTCTTGTTTTTAAATCAGGTTTCAGATAAGATCTACTCACTTGATGAGCATTACCTCACCCACTTTTTTTCCATGTAACGGAGTTACTGAAAATATCCTGTCCATTGTCTTGTAGAATATTCCACTTTATGGACTTGTTCTAATGTTTTCTGATGTTAAGATATTTGTTTTATTTCTTTTTTAAAAGGATTTTATTTATTTATTTTTAGAGGGAGTGGAAGAGAGGGAGAAAGAGAAGGAAACATTAATCTGTGGTTGCCTCTCATGCATCCCCTACTGGGGACCTGGCCTGCAACCCAGGCGTGTGCCCTGACTGCGAATCGAACCTGTGACCCTTTGATTTGCAGGCTGGTACTCAATACACTGAGCCACACCAGTGTGGGCATGTTTTATTTCTTTTAAACCTTAAGCTATATCTGAAGGCCAAAATAGATTCAAGTTCAACATATTTGATGAAAATACTTGTTAGGTGATCCTATATATTTCATATTGTAGCACATTGGAAGGCACAAAATAACTTCCTGCTCTATTGTACAAAAGTAAGTTTTCAACATTAATAATTACCATAGTTGCGACTTGTCTACTGCCAACTGCCATGAAATTTTTATCTCCTGTACTGTACCACTGCTGGTAATCTTAGCGGATTTCTACAGCTTGACCCACCAAGCTCTTATCTATGGGATATCTAATTTTTTTCTCCTACCACATTCAATGTAGCCAGAATTCAATTAGAGCATTCTGTCTCTCTCTTAATTTTGTCTCATATGCACTGTGTTTTTCTGAGGCTTGTTTGAAATTTGGTTGGTGGATGGTGTCCTTTCTTGTTTTTCAGTGCTATTACAGGATCTTGCATCTATTTATCTACTACTTTTGACATTTCAGTGAGACTTTTGAGGCAGGATAACTTAGTCGGATATGATATCATTTTTTATCCTCTATGATTTTATTTGTAGAGACACAGATGACTTATCTCTGATTTTAGTATTTACCAATTAAGAGCAAATACAGGAAAAATGACATTATGGTTCTAGTAACTTTTTTTAATGATCATTATCATCATTAATTTTTAATTTTTATTTTTAAAAGCTTTTATTTATTTTTTAGAGAGAGAGGTAGGGAAGGAGAAAGAGAGGGAGAGAAACGTCAGTGTGTGGCTACCTCTCGCACACTGGGGACCTGGCTCACAACCCAGGCATGTGCCCTGACTGAGAATGGAACCAGCAACCCTTTGGTTCACAGGCCCGTGCTCACCCCACTGAGCAACACCAGCCAGGGCAGTTCTAGTAACTCTTAAATGTGTTAAATTTACTAATCAAATATGGACTTCACATTCATTTTTAAAATAGCAATTTAAATATATACTAGATATATATTTTAATATTCTGGTAATGTCTAGTGAGTGCATAGATTCAGAAACTTCTTGTAATTTATGACCTCTCCACAGGACACTGTGGGTTTTTGGTAGAAGCCATGGGTTTAAGGAATATGATTTCCAAATTAGAATTTCAATGGAACTTATTATCTGAATTAATTCTTACTCCCTAGGCTATGAAAGTGTAATTGAAAATAAGCACTTTAATGCTTAAGTGATTCATTGAATGAATTACCTTTTCAGCAGGTAAATGTTACCCTAGGGGTGTAAAATATTTACTGTGGTTTCCTAAAGTGTCTATGTTTTATCTATAAAGAACTCAGTATTCAAAATGGATTTATTTTATTATTCAATAAATATTTATTCATTTTCGCCTATATGTCTTTTTGTTGTTATTATATGTTGGTGATATAGCAGTAAGAAAAAAATAAATACTCGTATGTGGTTCTTGCATACAGAGTTTGTAGTTTTTGTAGTCAATTCTATGAAATTGAATCTGATTTACAGTCCACTTAACCAGGAAAAGATATGGGTAATTTTGGTATTGAGGGCAATTCTACTACTTAGGATGTGTCAAGAGAACGTGCATGTTACTTACTGTACCTTTGAACAATAGAAAACATTAAATGAACAGTGTGTTAAACCAAGGGGTTTATGTTTGTCATCCTGAGGTAATCAGTCGAGTTGGTGCAATGGGTCTCTTCCACTTCAGGGAGGTTAATGATCAGGAGTCAACCGGAGATACAGAGACATTGTCCGTTTTACTGAGAGATATATTGAATAATAAGAATTAGATATTTTGGAATGAGCTCGGAAGTACATGTTCAGGACACAGTTGGCAATCATAGATTTTTCTCCAACCAGTCAACCTGGAATTAAAGCATGTTCACTGGCTAAAATGATCTTCAAAGAAAAAGCTTGCAGAAAGGGCTGTAGCAAACTTTGTTTCTGTGTAGCTGTCATCTACTGCAAGCTTCTCCCAGGGGAGCTGGAGCTGCTGTTGGCTAACAGGGCCAAATGCTGTTGGCATTTAAGAAGAAGGTCTGTTTGCTTTTTTCTTTTGTTGATTATGTTCCAGTTAAAGGTGAGATCATATGGTATTTGTCCCTCACCGCCTGGCTTATTTCACTTAGCATAATGCTCTCCAGTCTCATCCATGTTGTTGCAAAGGGTATAAGGTCCTTCTTTCTCTCTGCTGCATAGAATTCCATTGTGTAAATATACCATAGTTTTTGGATCTACTCATTTGCTGATGGGCACTTAGGTTGCTTCCAGTACTTGGCTATTGTAAATTGTGCTGCTATGAACAGGGGGGAGTGGGGTGGGGACGATGGAAAGAGGGGATTGCAGGAACTATTATAAAGGACACATGGACAAAATCGGGGGGGATGGTGGGGGTGGGGGAGGGAGGTGGGTTCAGCTGGGGTGGTGGGAGGGAAGGGGAGAAAAGGCATACAACTGTAATTGAATAACAATAAAAATTTTAAAAAAATG